>NC_053023.1:105022552-105140663 GCF_003073215.2 Triticum urartu
GAATTCTATGGTCAGAGTTATAGCTCTAACACCTCTAAACTGCACAAAGCTGATAAGCCGGCAGTTTAAATATATACCACACATATGACATTTTATTTAAATAATTGTTAGATCGGCCCTGATTATGGACTATTCGTCCTCATTGGCTTTAATTGGATATCATGACCCGCCTGGCGGTAAACCGCCAGGGCACTTGTGACTTATCTGTGCGCAGGAAAATAATCAGGTTTGATTCACATAAAGCAATACTGTTATAAGAATAAAAGGATCATCTTTCAAACTGGCGGATCAACCGTGTTGCGCAAAAACAGAAACGTGCATGATGGCACGACAGATTCAAGTTTTCACTACCCTATTACACGGCTTTATGAGCCAAATGAGATCAAGTATTTTTCAAAGAACAAAGGTATAAACCGCCCGGCGGATCATTCTTCTTGGCCTGGCTCTGGATCATCCCTTGCGGATCTTCGTCCTCCTCCGCCGTCTGGAAGTTTGGTTTTGACCAATCAAAGCCACGCAAGGCGTAGAATTCAGCTTCGTCATCAATAAGATTCGACGGGTCAATTTCAGGAGCGAAAGTGTGCTTACGAATCGGAGGAATCAAATCCATCACTTTATACGCACGAGTATGCATCTTCTGGTTCTCTGCGTCGTAAGCTGACTGATATTTGGAGAGATTGGTTTCTTCAGCAATGACTGTCGCATGAGGACAGATTGCTTTAACACAAGCAGCGAAGTCTAGTTGATCAAAAGAAGTACCATCTTCCTTCGGACTTGGATATCCACTGGCTACATCAGCCGGGTCTAACTCCGGTACCCACACCTTAGCACGGCTCAAGGCTGTCACAGCACCGGCTCTCGTACAAGACCGTTTTATCTCTTGAATTCTGGTGGGCAGGATTGACAATTTTTTCAACACATCACTTAACAGATTGGGTCCTTGATTAGCCGGGGAGATGGTAGCCAATGTATGCTAAGCTCTAGTATACAACTGCTCGATAAGAGTATAGACCGCCTTGAGCTTCACAAGCATATCCTGGTTAAGGTTGCTGCTCCTGGGACCTGAGTAAATCATAGATCGGTTAAATGGCTGTAACGCCCTCGATGCGGCTATATCTCCTACGTGTCGAAGCACGACTTAGAGGCATAACCGCATTGAAAGCAATGTTGCAAGTAAGGTAATCTTCACAACAACCCATGTAAATAGATAATAAGGGGAAAGGTACATAGTAACGGCGTGAGTCTTCGTCGAACTCCCACTTGAGCTCAAGCGCATCATCTGGAACGGAGTCATCGGGCCTTGCATCTGGTTTGGAAGTAATCTGTGAGTCACGGGGACTCAGCAATCTCGCACCCTCGCGATCAAGACTATTTAAGCTTATAGGTAAGGCAAGGTAATATGTGGAGCTGCAGCAAGCGGCTAGCATATATGGTGGCTAACCTATTCGCAAGAGAGAGCGAGAAGAGAAGGCAAAGCACGAACGAAGAACTAAAGAAAAACCTACGGCAAACATTACTCCAACACCGTGTTCACTTCCCGGACTCCGCCGAGAAGAGACCATCACGGTTACACACGCGGTTGATTCATTTTAATTAAGTTAAGGTTCAAGTTATCTACAACCGGACATTAACAAATTCCCATCTGCCCATAACCACGGGCACATCTTTTGAAAGTTCAAATCCCTGCAGGGGAGTCCCAACTTATCCCATCATAAGCTCTCACGGTTAACGAAGGATATACCTTCTCCTGAGACATTCCGATCAGACTCGGTATCCCAGTTCTACAAGACAACCTCGACAAAGATAAAACAAGTCCAGCAACACCGCCTGAATGTGCCGACAAATCTCGATAGGAGCTGCACATATCTCGTTCTCAGGGCACACTCGGATAAGCAATACGTACAACTAAAACCAGCCCTCGAGTTTCCCCGAGGTGGCGCTGCAAGGGGCTCTAGTTTGGACCAACACTCAGAGGAGCACTGGCCGGGGGGGGGGGTTCAAATAAAGATGACCCTTGGGCTCCGGAAACCCAAGGGAAAGAGAGGCTAGGTGGCAAATGGTAAAACCAAGGTTGGGCATTGCTAGAGGAGTTTTATTCAAGGCGAACTGTTAAGGGGTTCCCATTATCAGCCAACCGCGTAAGGAACGCAAAATCCGGGAACATAACACCGATATGACGGAAACTAGGGCGGCAAGAGTGGAACAAAACACTAGGCAAAGGCCGAGCCTTCCACCCTTTACCAAGTATATAGATGCATTAAGATAACAAGATAATATAGTGATATCCCAACAATAAACAATGTTCCAACAAGGAACAGTCTCCAATCTTCACCTGCAACTAGCAACGCTATAAGAGGGGCTGAGCAAAGCGGTAACATAGCCAATCAACAGTTTGCTAGGACATGGTGGGTTAGAGGTTTTACATGGCAATTTGGGAGGCATGATAAGCAAGTGGTAGGCATCGTAGCATAGGCATAGCAATAGAGCGAGCATCTAGAAAGCAAAGATAGAAGTGATTTCGAGGGTATGATCATCTTGCCTGCAAAGTTGTTAGAGTTGACTTGATCCTCGTAAGAAAACTCAACGAGCTCCTCGTTAGCGAACTCGTCTCCCGGCTCTACCCAAACAAGACAAACAAGCAAAAGGAACACAATCAACCATGTGCAAAGCTCAAACAACATGATGCAAACATGGTATGCTATGCGGGATGCGATATGCGATGCATATGCAAGATTTGACAAGGAATGATTGAACCTAGCCTCAACTTGGAAATACAAGAGTGCCAATGGAAAGGTGAGGTGATTTCGGTTGAAATCGATATAAAGAACACCGGAATCGGATGCACGGTTTGGAAATGGCAAGCAAAACAAATATGGCACTGGTCTGCGATAAACAGCAAGTAGCCATCTAAATGCATCAAGATAATTATGCTACAGCACTCAAACATGGCAACAAAATACATGGCAGCGATCCAGTCATAATGCTTGACAAAAGATGAACACTGAGCTATGGCCAATTCATACATTAACAGGTTCAAACAAGCATGGCAAAAGAGCAAATGATAAACAGGTTTCAGACTTAGTGAAATTAACACAAGCCTGAAATTTCAGATCAGGTAGCACACTTTGGAGCATGAAAACTATATGCTACAGGAACTGAACATGGCAAAGAAAGGCATGACATGAAGCTACTCAAAGAGCTTAACAAAAGTCCCTTAGTGACCTTGAGCCAAAAGGGATCAGAAAATACAATTGCAAGCATGTGAACATGGCAAAAATATAATCAGGTTACAGACTTAGTGAAAAACTGGAGCATGCAAATCTGTTAACGAGTAGGCATGTTCACGAGCTCGATGCACTCACTACAGAGCAAGGCATGAAAAACTAAGCATACACCCATCAAGAATACATATCATAGAAGCTAGACAGGGCAATAACAACAACATAGCATGCACGGATCAACAACAACATCCTCGGCAAAATCGCTAACAAGTAAACAATCTGCCAGGATTCACGAAGTAGCAAAAGTAGAGCTCGATTGACTCAAGTTAGGGTGCTCCATAATTGCAAACAAAGACATGGATGGATAGATAACCACAATATTAACAAATCATCCTTACTGATCATCCTCAAAAGAGGCACGGATCACTAGGAAACAACATGAACATATGGCATATTGATAAAAACAGATCAAGGACTTCGAGAAATCCTAAGTCCCTAAAATCAGCATTAACGAATGCACTACTTTGCAAGCTTGTGCTAGTCACCACACATATAGCAAAAATACATGGTAAGCACCTATGTAAAGATGGCATGGCATATAACAAAACACATGTAGAACTCAGGAGCATATCATGCACACAATAATCATGGAAAAAATGACAAATAGCTATTTGATGCAACAAATCTGACAATTATCTCAAATAGCTCTCTTCCAACAGCATTTCGGGCATCAAGATGAGCTCAAATGAAAATGATGCAATGAGATGAAATGATGTACTCTCTGAGTCGAACGTTTTGATATGCTACATGCGCAAAACGGAGCTACGGATGCGGAGTTACGACATGATGAAAAACGCAAAATATCTAGGGTTTCGGGGATAAAAGTCAACCGAGGCAAAGCTCCAGATCTGGATCCGGTACTGTAGCACGCGCGCGCCCCGAGCTTCAATGTCGCCAGAGATGGAGTTCGGCGCTGGACTTGCTGTCGGGGATCACCGGAAAGGAAGAAGAGGAAGCCGGACGGGGCCTGCACCGGGCGCGGTCGCCGGCGATGAGGGGCGCCCGTCGCGGAGCTTGGCACGGCCAGGCTCCGGTGGCTGGATCTCACAGCGGCGAGGCGGAGCGTCGCCGGCGTGCGGCGGAGCGGCGTCGGGGATGAAGGCGCAGGCGGTGCGCTTCCCAACCGGCGCGGGCGAGGCCGACGGGCTTCGGGGGCCAGCCACGGGCTTCTCGGGCCGCGCGGGATCCGCGGCGATGTGGGCGTGGTGGCTCGGCGAATGTGGAGACGCCACGTGGCGCTGGCGGGCGGGTCAGACACGTCCGGCGCCGGCGGACGTTGTCTGGCGCGCGGTGGGAGAAGGGGCTAGGGTTTCACCGGGAATTTCGGAGGGGGTACTATATATAGGCATAGGAGGAGCTAGGAGAGTCCAAATGAGGTGCGGTTTTCGGCCACGCGATCATGATCGAACGCTCTAGGTGATGGAGAGAGTTTTGGTGGGTTTTGGGCCAAATTGAAAGGGTGTTGGGCTGCAACACACACGAGGCCTTCTCGGTCCCTCGGTTAACCGTTGGAGTATCAAACGAAGTCCAAATGGCACGAAACTTGACACAACTCCGCAGCTTCCTTGGTCTCGCAAGGTAAATTACATCCGAGGTGTTACAACACTCCACCACTACGAAAGGATCTCGTCCCGAGATCTAGGACTAGAAAAAAGCCGGGTACTTAGAACGGAGGTGATCCTCGCGTTCCCAGGTGGCTTCACGGTTGGAATGGTGTGACCACTTGACTTTGAGGAATTTGATTGACTTATTGTGAGTCTTGCATTCAGTCTCTTCAAGAATAGCAACGGGGTGCTCACGATAAGAGAGATCTTCTTGGAGATCAATGTCTTCGAAGTTGACGGTGCAGTCCGGAGTCTTGAAGCACTTGCGGAGCTGAGAGACATGGAACACGTCATGCACATTTGCAAAGTTTGAAGGGAGCTCGAGTTGATAGGCGAGATCGCCTCTCTTGCTGACGATCTTGAAAGGACCCACGTATCTAGGGGAAAGCTTTCCTTTGATACCGAAGCGACGAGTACCTTTCATTGGAGAGACGAGGAGGTAAACATGGTCTCCGATCTCGAAGGCCAAATCACGGTGCTTACTATCATAGTAGCTCTTCTGGCGCGATTGCGCAGCTTTGAGGTTATCATGAATGACCTTGCACATTTCCTCTACCTCTGTGATCAAGTCATTTCCAAGAAGTTGACGTTCACCAGTTTCTGACCAGTTGAGAGGAGTATGGCACTTCCTGCCATACAGAATTTCGAATGGGGCCTTGCCCGAACTTGCTTGAAAACTGTTGTTGTAGGAGAATTCGGCGTATGGAAGATAATCTTCCCACTTCATGCCGAAAGAGATAACGCAAGCCCTGAGCATATCTTCAAGAATCTGATTGACACGCTTGACTTGACCGCTAGTTTGAGGATGGAAAGCTGTGCTGAAGAGGATGTTGGTGCTCATGGCCTTCTGAAAAGAATCCCAAAACTTGGAGGTAAAGATGCTGCCACGGTCTGAGGAGATCACCTGTGGAATACCGTGCAGAGAGACAATTCGAGAGGTATAAAGCTCCGCCAATTGAGCTGCAGTGATAGACTCTTTGATAGGCAGAAAGTGAGCCACTTTAGTGAGTTTGTCGATGACAACGAATATAGCATCATTGCCACGCTTGGACTTTGGAAACCCAGTCACGAAGTCCATCTCAATGTGGTCAAACTTCCATTCTAGAATGGCAAGAGGTTGGAGGAGACCAGCTGGCCATTGGTGTTCTGCCTTCACTCTTCTGCAGACATCACATTCATTCATGAATTTAGCAATCTCGCGCTTCATTCGAGTCCACCAATAAGCCTGCTTGAGGTCCTGATACATCTTCGTACTCCTAGGGTGGATGGAGAGGAGTGAATTGTGAGCCTCATTCATGATAACTTTACGAAGGTCACCTTTGGGCACAACAAAACGATCCTCGAAGAAGAGAGTATCCTTGTCATCAAGGCGGTAGCACTTGTACTTGGTTGACTCTTGGCAATCCCAATCTTCACCTTCTTCACCATAGCATCAAGAAGTTGAGCCTCGCGAATCTGATCTTCCAAAGTAGGAGAGACTTGAAGGTTGACGAGGAAACCTTGAGGAACAACTTGCAAATTGAGTTTGCGGAAAGCTTCACAAAGCTCGGGTTGGTAAGGCTTGATAATCAGACTATTGCAGTAAGCCTTCCTGCTCAAAGCGTCAGCAATCACATTGGCCTTGCCTGGAGTATACTCGATACTCGGATTATACTCTTGAATCATTTCGACCCAACGAGTCTGCCTGAGGTTGAGATTAGGCTGAGTGAAGATGTACTTGAGACTCTTGTGGTCAGTAAAGATGTCCACTTTTCTTCCCAATAAGAGATGTCTCCAAGTCAAAAGAGCATGCACAACTGCCGCCAACTCGAGGTCATGAGTGGGGTAGTTCCTCTCGTTGGGCTTCAACTGGCGAGAGGTATAAGCCACAAATTTCTTCTCTTGCATCAACACTGCACCAAGACCTTGAAGAGAGGCATCGCAGAAGACCTCGAACGGTTTGGATTCATCAGGAGGAGTCAGAATTGGAGCAGTGACCAATTTCTCTTTCAAAGTGTTGAAAGCGATGTCACATTCCGGAGACCAAACATACTTGACGTGCTTTTGGAGAAGGTTTGAAAGAGGCTTCACGATCTTTGAAAAGTTCTCAACGAACCTTCGACAGTAGCTTGCGAGACCAAGGAAGCTGCGGAGTTGCTTCACGTTCTAAGGTGGTTCCCAATTCAACACCCTGGATGTAATTTACCTTATATGTACTCCAACTCTTGCTGTTTCTGGCGCTAAGTTATTTTATTTCCTCGGGTTCGGGTTTTTGTCTCCGTGTGTTGTTGTCGTGCATCTCATATCATGTCATCATGTGCATTGCATTTGCATACGTGTTCATCTCATGCATCCAAGCATTTTCCCCGTTGTCCGTTTTGCATTCCGGTGCTCCTATCTCCTCCGGTGGTCCTTTCTACCTCTTTTCATGTGTGGGGGTTAAACATTTCTGGATTGGACCGAGACTTGCCAAGCGGCCTTGGTTTACTACCGGTAGACCGCCTGTCAAGTTTCGTGCCATTTGGACTTCGTTTGATACTCCAACGGTTAACCGAGGGACCGAGAAGGCCTCGTGTGTGTTGCAGCCCAACACCCTTCCAATTTGGCCCAAAACCCACCAAAACTCTCTCCATCACCTAGAGCGTTCGATCACGACCACGTGGCCGAAAACCGCACCTCATTTGGACTCTCCTAGCTCCTCCTATGCCTATATATAGTACCCCCTCCGAAATTCCCGGTGAAACCCTAGCCCCTTCTCCCACTGCGTGCCGGACAATGTCCGCCGGCGCCGGACGTGTCCGCCCACCCGCCAGCACCACGTGGCGTCTCCCCATTCACCGAGCCGCCGTGCCCACATCGCCGCAGATCCCGCGCGGCCCGGGAAGCCCGTGGCTGGCCCCCGAAGCCCATCGGCCTCACCCGCGCCGACTGGGAACCGCGCCACCCGCGCCTTCGTCCCCGACGCCGCTCCGCCGCCCGCCGGCGACGCTCCACCTCGCCGCTGCGAGATCTGGCCACCGGAGCCCGGCCGTGCCAAGCTCCGCGGCGGGCGCCCCTCATCGCCGGCGACCGCGCCCGGTGCAGGCCCCGCCCGGCTTCGTCTTCTTCCTTTCCGGTGATCCCCGACGGCAAGTTCGACACCTAACTCCATCTCCGGCGATGTTGAACCTCGGGGCGCGTGCGTGCTATAGTACCGGATCTAGATCTGGAGCTTTGCCTCGGTTGACTTTTATCCCCGAAACCCTAGATATTTTGCGTTTTTCGTCATGTCGTAACTCCGCATCCATAGCTCCGTTTTGTGCGTGTAGCATATCAAAATGTTCGTCTCAGAGAGTACATCATTTCATCTCATTGCATCATTTTCATTTGAGCTCATCTTGATGCCCGAAATGCTGTTGGAAGAGAGCTATTTGAGATAATTGTCAGATCTGCTGCATCAAATAGCTATTTGTCATTTTTGCCATGATTATTGTGTGCATGATATGCTCCTGAGTTCTACATGTGTTTTGTTATATGCCATGCCATCTTTACAGAGGTGCTTACCATGTATTTTTTTGATATGTGTGGTGACTAGCAAAAGCTTGCAAAGTAGTGCATTCGTTAATGCTGATTTCAGGGACTTAGGATTTCTCTAAGTCCTTGATCTGTTTTTATCAATATGCCATATGTTCATGTTGTTTCCTAGTGATCCGTGCCTCTTTTGAGGATGATCAGTAAGGATGATTTGTTAATATTGTGGTTATCTATCCATCCATGTCTTTGTTTGCAATTATGGAGCACCCTAACTTGAGTCAATCGAGCTCTACTTTTGCTACTTCGTGAATCCTGGCAGATTGTTTACTTGTTAGCGATTTTGCCGAGGATGTTGTTGTTGATCCGTGCATGCTATGTTGTTGTTCTTGCCCTGTCTAGCTTCTATGATATGTATTCTTGATGGGTGTATGCTTAGTTTTTCATGCCTTGCTCTGTAGTGAGTGCATCGAGCTCGTGAACATGCCTACTCGTTAACAGATTTGCATGCTCCAGTTTTTCACTAAGTCTGTAACCTGATTATATTTTTGCCATGTTCACATGCTTGCAATTGTATTTTCTGATCCCTTTTGGCTCAAGGTCACTAAGGGACTTTTGTTAAGCTCTTTGAGTAGCGTCATGTCATGCCTTTCTTTGCCATGTTAAGTTCCTGTAGCATATAGTTTTCATGCTCCAAAGTGTGCTACCTGATCTGAAATTTCAGGCTTGTGTTAATTTCACTAAGTCTGAAACCTGTTTATCATTTGCTCTTTTGCCATGCTTGTTTGAACCTGTTAATGTATGAATTGGCCGTAGCTCAGTGTTCATCTTTTGTCAAGCATTATGACTGGATCGCTGCCATGTATTTTGTTGCCATGTTTGAGTGCTGTAGCATAATTATCTTGATGCATTTAGATGGCTACTTGCTGTTTATCGCAGACCAGTGCCATATTTGTTTTGCTTGCCATTTCCAAACCGTGCATCCGATTCCGGTGTTCTTTATATCGATTTCAACCGAAATTACCTCACCTTTCCAGTGGCATTCTTGGATTTCCAAGTTGAGGCCAGGTTCAATCATTCCTTATCAAATCTTGCATATGCATCGCATATCGCATCCCGCATAGCATACCATGTTTGCATCATGTTGTTTGAGCTTTGCACGTGGTTGATTGTGTTCCTTTTGCTTGTTTGTCTTGTTTGGGTAGAGTCGGGAGACGAGTTCACTAACGAGGAGCCCGTTGTGTTTGCTTACGAGGATCAAGTCAACTCTGACAACTTTGCAGGCAAGATGATCATACCCTTGAAATCATTTCTATCTTTGCTTGCTAGATGCTCGCTCTTTTGCGATGCCTATGCTACAATGCCTACCACTTTCTTATCATGCCTCCCAAATTGCCATGTCAAACCTCTAACCCACCATGTCCTAGAAAACCATTGATTGACTATGTTACCGCTTTGCTCAGCCCCTCTTATAGCGTTGCTAGTTGCAGGTGAAGATTGGAGACCGTTCCTTGTTGGAACATTGTTTATTGTTGGGATATCACTATATTATCTTGTTATCTTAATGCATCTATATACTTGGTAAAGGGTGGAAGGCTCGGCCTTTGCCTAGTGTTTTGTTCCACTCTTGCCGCCCTAGTTTCCGTCATATCGGTGTTATGTTCCCAGATTTTGCGTTCCTTACGCGGTTGGGTGATAATGGGAACCCCTTGACAGTTCGCCTTGAATAAAACTCCTCCAGCAATGCCCAACCTTGGTTTTACCATTTTCCACCTAGCCTCTCTTTCCCTTGGGTTTCCGGAGCCCAAGGGTCATCTTTATTTAAACCCCCCGGGCAAGTGCTCCTCTGAGTGTTGGTCCAAACTAGAGCCCCTTGCAGCGCCACCTCGGGGAAACTCGAGGGCTGGTTTTAGTTGTACGGATTGCTTATCCGAGTGTGCCCTGAGAACGAGATATGTGCAACTCCTATCGGGATTTGTCGGCACATTCGGGCGGTGTTGTTGGACTTGTTTTATCTTTGTCGAGGTTGTCTTGTAGAACCGGGATACTGAGTCTGATCGGAATGTCTCGGGAGAAGGTATATCCTTCGTTGACCGTGAGAGCTTGTGATGGGCTAAGTTGGGACTCCCCTGCAGGGATTTGAACTTTCGAAAGCCGTGCCCGCGGTTATGGGAATATGGGAATTTGTTAATGTCCGGTTGTAGATAACTTGAACCTTAACTTAATTAAAATGAATCAACCGCGTGTGTAACCGTGATGGTCTCTTCTCGGCGGAGTCCGGGAAGTGAACACGGTGTTGGAGTAATGTTTGACGTAGGTTGTTCTTTAGTTCTTCGTTCGTGCTTTGCCTTCTCTTCTCGCTCTCTCTTGTGAATAGGTTAGCCACCATATATGCTAGCCGCTTGCTGCAGCTCCACATATTACCTTGCCTTACCTATAAGCTTAAATAGTCTTGATCGCGAGGGTGCGAGATTGCTGAGTCCCCGTGACTCACAGATTACTTCCAAACCAGATGCAAGGCCCGATGACTCCGTTCCAGATGATGCGCTTGAGCTCAAGTGGGAGTTCGACGAAGACTCATGCCGTTACTATGTGTCTTTCCCTGATGATCAGTAGTGGTGCCCAGTTGGGGCGATCGGGACCGTGTCGCATGTTGGGGTTGATCTTTTATTTTGGTACCATAGTCGGACCATGAGTGTATTGGATGATTGTAATGCTATTTATGTACTTTGTGTGACATGGCGAGTGTAAGCCAACTATGTACCTTTCCCCTTATTATCTATTTACATGGGTTGTTGTGAGGATTACCTTACTTGCGACATTGCTTTCAATGCGGTTATGCCTCTAAGTCGTGCTTCGACACGTAGGAGATATAGCCGCATCGAGGGCGTTACAATGGCGGTTTATATTACTACGACAAGTACTCACTTTGGATGAATAACAAGGCGACTCACCGAAGATTGCAGAAACCATCTGAGATACATGGTGTTTTAAGCCGGTGAGCTCAGTGGTACCTCTTCAAGAGCTACCTCTGCCTTTTCAGCTCGCTGTATTAAGGCAGTCTTTTCTTCAGCCCAAGCCTTTTTCTCTGCCTCAAAATTGGTCTTCAGCTTTTTTGAGTCAGCCATGCTAAACTGGAACTTTGACTCAGCTTTTTGGGTCTCGGTTTCCCGAGTCGCTAGCCGGGTCTTTGCATCATTTAATTGAGATTCCAGTTCACCAGTAGCAGCTGATGACCCACAAGTGTAGGGAATCTATCGTAGCCTTTTCGATAAGTAAGAGTGTCGAACCCAACTAGGAGCAGAAGGAAATGATAAGCGGTTTTCAGCAAGGTATTCTCTGCAAGCACCGAAATTATCGGTAATAGATAGTTTTGTGATAAGGTAATTTGTAACGGGTAACAAGTAATAAAAGTAAATAAGGTGCAACAATATGGCCCATTCCTTTTTGTAGCAAAGGACAATCCTGGACAAACTCTTATATAAAGGAAAGCGCTCCCGAGGACACATGGGAATTATCGTCAAGCTAGTTTTCATCACGATCATATGATTCACGTTCCATACTTTGATAATTTGATATGTGGGTGGACCGGTGCTTGGGTACTGTCCTTCCTTGGACAAGCATCCCAGTTATGATTAACCCCTATTGCAAGCATCCGCAACTACAACAGAAGTATTAAGGTAAACCTAACCATAGCATGAAACATATGGATCCAAATCAGTCCCTTACGAAGCAACGCATAAACTAGGGTTTAAGCTTCTGTCACTCTAGCAACTCATCATCTACTTATTACTTCCCAATGCCTTCCTCTAGGCCCAAACAATGGTAAAGTGTCATGTAGTCGACGTTCACATGACACCACTAGAGTAAAGACAACATACATCTCATCAAAATATCAAACAAATACCAAATTCATATGACTACTTATAGCGAGACTTCTCCCATGTCCTCAGGAACAAACGTAACTACTCACAAAGCATATTCATGTTCATAATCAGAGGGGTATTAATATGCATAATGGATCTGAACATATGATCTTCCACCAAATAAACCAACTAGCATCAACTACAAAGAGTAATCAACACTACTACCAACCTACAGGTACCAATCTGAGGTTTTGATACAAAGATTGGATACAAGAGATGAACTAGGGTTTGAGAGGAAATGGTGCTGGTGAAGATGTTGATGGAGATTGACCCCATGAGCTTGCTTATGATTTTTTCCTCGACGAAAGACTCCATATAGCCAAAGATGGGCATCAGAGGGCTGCCAGGGGGCCCATGAGGCAGGGGGGTGCGCCCAGGGGGTAGGGCGCACCCCCACCCTCGTGGATGGTGGCTGGCCCCCTCTGGTACTTCTTTCGCCCAATATTTTTTTTATATTCTGAAACGTGCTCCCGTGAAGTTTCAGGACGTTTGGAGATGTGCAGAATAGGTCTCTAATATTTGCTCCTTTTCCAGCCCAGAATTCCAGGTGCCGGCATTCCCCCTCTTCATGTAAACCTTGTAAAATAAGAGAGAATAGGCATAAGTATTGTGACATAATGTGTAATAACAGCCCATAATGCAATAAATATCGATATAAAAGCATGATGCAAAATGGACGTATCAACTCCCCAAGCTCAGACCTCGCTTGTCCTCAAGCGAAAGCAGAAATCGAAAAACATGTCCACACGTTTAGAGATATAGGTGTCAATAAAATAAAATATGGACATGAGGGTATCATGATCATTCTTAGAACATCAACATATATATATATATAGTGTTACTATTCATCATCCAGGGTGCAAAATAAGTTATTCTTCACCCGAGATAATCTTACGATCATTTCATAATTAAATTACGTTTGGAATTCAAATAGTTACATTTATATTGATTCACTACGTAAAATTTGACATAAGAAAATAAAAAAATATAGGTCATAAGACATGAAAATTTGCAGTTTATGTGTATTTTAGACTGTTTTTACATTTGTAATTTTACATAACATAAAATATTTTTTACGGCGATCATATATTTTCTTACGGTCCCTTTTTGCGTCGGAAATAAGACAAAACTTACGGAACGTAAAATTACGGTGCATTGATGGTAAAATAGAGGGGGGTGAAGAATACCTATTCCTCACCCAGGGTGACGAATAGCACGACCCTATATATATAGTGTTACTATTCATCACCCAGGATGCAGAATAAGTTATTCTTCACCCGAGGTAATCTTACGATCATTTTATAATTAAATTATGCTTTGATTTCAAATAGTTACATTCCTATTGATTCACTACGTAAAATTTGACATAAAAAAAATAAAAATATAGGTCATAAGACAAGAAAATTTGCGGTTTATGTGTATTTTAGACTATGTTTTTATGTTTGTAATTTTACATAACATAAAATATTTTTTACGGCGATTATATATTTTCTTACGATCCCTTTTTGCGTCAGAAATAAGACAAAACTGAAGTAACATAAAATTATGATGCATTGATGGTAAAATAGAGGGGGGGGGGTGAAGAATAACTATTCCTCACCCAGGGTGACGAATAGCGCGACCCTATATATTGTCATATGATCTCTTATGCTAAAGTAACAATTCTTTCACATACTCAAGTATGAATTAGAAACTTCATTGAAAACTAACAAACTATAATCTCAGTCATTGAAGCAATTGCAATTTATCATAACACAGGAAAGAGTCAATATAAGAGCTTCTCGGCAAGTCCACATACTCAACCGTCATTTAGTCTTTCACAATTGCTAACACTCATGCGATATTTATGGTTATGAAGTTTTAATCGGACACAGAGAAAGATAGGGGCTTATAGTTTTGCCTCCCAACTTTTTACCTCAAGGGTAATGTCAACAATAATAGTTCATGAAAACTCGCATCCAATTAGCTATATATACCTGGATCTTTCCAACACATTGCGCTTGCCAAAGGATAAAATGTAAAAAGGAAAGGTGAAGATCACTGTGACTCTTGCATGAAGTAATTGACAAGAATAAAAGATAGGCCCTTCACAGAGGGAAGCAGAGGTTGTCATGTGCTTTTATGGTTGGATGCACAAAATCTTAATGCAAAAGAACGTCACTTTATATTGCCACTTGTGATATGGACCTTTATTATGCAGTCCGTAGCTTTTACTTCTTCCACATCACAAGATCGTATAAACTTATTTTCTCCACACTAATAAATCATACATATTTAGAGAGCAATTTTTATTGCTTGCAATGATGACAACTTACTTGAAGGATCTTACTCAATCCATAGGTAGATATGGTGGACTCTCATGGAAAAACTGGGTTTAAGGATATTTGGAAGCACAAGTAGTATCTCTACTTGGTGCAAAAAATTGGCCAGCATGAGAGGGAAAGGCAAGCTCAACATGTTGGATGATCCATGACAATATAATTTATCTCAGATGTAAGAAAACATAACCTATTACGTTGTCTTCCTTGTCCAACATCAACTCTTTAGCATGTCATATTTTAATGAGTGCTCACAATCATAAAAGATGTCCAAGACAGTATATTTATATGTGAAAACCTATCTTTCTTTATTACTTCCTATTAATTGCCACGATGACCAAAACTATGTTTGTCAACTCGCAACAATTTTGATTCATCATACTCTTTATATGTGAAGTCATTACTCTCCATAAGCTCCACATGATCCCTTTATTTTTTTTATTCTTTTTCTTTTATTTTATTCCCTCAAGATCATTGTAAGGTAATCAAGCCCTTGACTCAACACTAATGTTTATTATATACAGCTCACGGACTCAATTACATAGAAGGATCATAAAGCAAATCTCAAAACTAGATCATACTAAAACTTTATTCTACTAGATCAAGATATAACCAAAAAGATCGAACTAAGAAAAACGGTAAAGATAAAAGTGTGATGGTGATACGATACCGGGGCACTCCCCCAAGCTTGGCAGTTTCCAAGGGGAGTGCCCATACCCATGTGTTTATGTATCCTTCCCCGGAGGTGGTGATGATGGAGTTGTTGATGACGTGTGCTTCTTCCTTAATTTGTGCTTGAGGATAGAATTTTGCTCCCTTAGGTCCTCGATCTCCCGCTCAAGGCTTAATACCTTTTTGCATAGTTCTTGTTTGTTCTCCTGCTAGAGACGAAAAGGGATAAACTCGATCTTAGGTTTCTTTGCTCTATTGGGGAGGCTTGACTTTTTGAACTCCACATGCATGTCCCAAGGTTGAGGTAATAGGACTTCTTCTTCATCTGAGCTTGTCTCCTCCATTCCCTTAGGCTCATAGTCTTCTTCCTCCGTGGTCCAACCACAATGCTCCAAGTCCCCTAGACCTTATGATCTGCAAGGTAATCTACCACATAGCTTTCTCCCTCTGAATCTTGGGATGACATAATGCTCTAATCTGTAGTAGAAACTGTTGGGGAACACGGCAGAAATTTAAAATTTTTCTACGCATCACCAAGATCAATCTATGGAGTCATCTAGCAACGAGGGGAATAGGAGTGCATCTACATACCCTTGTAGATCAGGAGAGGAAGTGTTCAAGAGAACGGGGTTATGGAGTCATAATCGTCGTGATCCAAATCACCGATGACCGAGCGCCGAACGGACAACACCTCTGCGTTCAACACACGTACGGTTGGGAGAGATGTCTCCTCCTTCTTGATCCAGCAAGGGGAGAGGAGAGGTTGATGGAGATCCAGCATCACGACGGCATGGTGGTGGAAGCAGCGGGATCTCGGCAGGGCTTTGCCAAGCACCAACGAGAGGGAGAGGTGTCACGGAGGGAGAGGGAGGCGCCAGGGACTTGGGTGCAGCTGCCCTCCCTCCCCTCCACTATATATAGGGGCTAAGGGGGGGCGCCGGCCCCTCTAGATCCCATCTAGATGGGGGGGGGCGGCCAAGGGGGTGGCTTGGCCCCCAAGCCAAGTGGGGCGCCCCCACCCCTAGGGTTTCCAACCCTAGGCGCAGGGGGAGGCCCAAGGGGGGGGGCGCACCAGCCCACCAGGGGCTGGTTCCCTTCCCACTTCAGCCCATGGGGCCCTCCGGGATAGGTGGCCCCACCCGGTGGACCCCCGGGACCCTTCCGGTGGTCCCGGTACAATACCGATGACCCCCGAAACTTTCCCGGTGGCCGAAACTGGTGTTCCTATATATAAATCTTTACCTCCGGACCATTCCGGAACTCCTCGTGACGTCCGGGATCTCATCCGGGACTCTGAACAACTTTCGGCTTACGGCATACTAATATCTCTACAACCCTAGCGTTACCGAACCTTAAGTGTGTAGACCCTACCGGTTCGGGAACCATGCAGACATGACCGAGACAACTCTCCGGCCAATAACCAACAGCGGGATCTGGATACCCATGTTGGTTCCCACATGTTCCATGATGATCTCATCGGATGAACCACGATGTCGAGGATTCAATCAATCCCGTATTCAATTCCCATTATCAATCGGTACGTTACTTGCCCGAGATTCGATCGTCGGTATCCCAATACCTTGCTCAATCTCGTTACCGGCAAGTCACTTTACTCATTCCGTAACACATCATCCCGTGACCAACTACTTAGTCACACTGAGCTCATTATGATGATGCATTGCCGAGTGGGCCCAGAGATACCTCTCCATCATACGGAGTGACAAATCCCAGTCTCGATTCATGCCAACCCAACAGACACTTTCGGAGATACCTGTAGTGTACCTTTATAGCCACCCAGTTACATTGTGACGTTTGGTACACCCAAAGAACTCCTACGGTATCCGGGAGTTTCACAATCTCATGGTCTAAGGAAATGATACTTGACACTTAGAAAAGCTCTAGCAAACGAACTACACGATCTTGTGCTATGCTTAGGATTGGGTCTTGTCCATCACATCATTCTGCTAATGATGTGATCCCGTTATCAATGACATCTAATGTCCATGGTCAGGAAACCGTAACCATCTATTGATCAACGAGCTAGTCAACTAGAGGCTTACTAGGGACATGTTGTGGTCTATATATTCACTCATGTATTATGATTTCCGGATAACACAATTATAGCATGAACAATAGACAATTATCATGAACAAGGAAATATAATAATAACCATTTTATTATTGCCTCTAGGGCATATTTCCAACAGTCTCCCACTTGCACTAGAGTCAATAATCCAGTTACATTATGATGAATCGAACACCCATAGAGTTCTGGTGTTGATCATGTTTTGCTCGAGGGAGAGGTTTAGTCAACGGATCTGCGACATTCAGGTCCGTATGCACTTTACAAATATCTATGTCTCCATTTTGAACATTTTCACGAATGGAGTTGAAGCGACGCTTGATATGCCTGGTCTTCCTGTGAAACCTGGGCTCCTTGGCAAGGGCAATAGCTCCAGTGTTGTCACAGAAGAGAGTCATCGGGCCCAACGCATTGGGAATAACTCCTAGGTCAGTAATGAACTCCTTCACCCAGATTGCTTCTTATGCTGCCTCCGAGGCTGCCATGTACTGTGCTTCACATGTAGATCCCGCCACGACGCTTTGCTTGCAACTGCAGCAGCTGACTACCCCACCATTCAAAATATACACGTATCCGGTTTGTGACTCGGAGTCATCCAGATTTGTGTCGAAGCTAGCATCGACGTAACCCTTTACGACAAGCTCTTCGTCACCTCCATAAACGAGAAACATATCCTTAGTCCTTTTCAGGTACTTCAGGATATTCTTGACCGCTGTCCATTGTTCCATGCCGGGATTACTTTGGTACCTTCCTACCAAACTTACGACAAAGTTTACATTAGGTCTGGTACATAGCATGGCATACATGATAGACCCTATGGCCGAGGCATAGGGGACGACACTCATCTTTTCTCTATCTTCTGCCGTGGCCGGGCATTGAGCCATGCTCAATCTCGTACCTTGCAACACAGGCAAGAACCCCTTCTTTGACTGATCCATATTGAACTTCTTCAATATCTTGTCAAGGTACGTACTCTGTGGAAGACCAATGAGGCGTCTCGATCTATCTCTATAGATCTTGATGCCTAATATATAAGCAGCTTCTCCAAGATCCTTCATTGAAAAACACTTGTTCAAGTAGGCCTTTATGCTTTCCAAGAATTCTATATCATTTCCCATCAATAGTATGTCATCCACATACAATATGAGAAATGCTACAGAACTCCCACTCACTTTCTTGTAAACGTAGGCTTCTCCATAAGTCTGCGTAAACCCAAATGCTTTGATCATCTCATCAAAATGAATGTTCCAACTCTTAGATGCTTGCACCAGCCCATAGATTGAGCGTTGGAGCTTGCACACCTTGTCAGCATTCTTAGGATCGAGAAAACCTTCCGGCTGCATCATATAGAATTCTTCCTTAAGGAAACCATTAAGGAATGTCGTTTTGACGTCCATTTGCCATATCTCATAATCATAGAATGCGGCGATTGCTAACATGATTCGGACGGACTTCAGCTTCGCTACGGGTGAGAAAGTCTCATCGTAGTCAACCCCTTGAACTTGTCGATAACCCTTAGCGACAAGCCGAGCTTTATAGATGGTCACATTACCATCCGCGTCTGTCTTCTTCTTAAAGATCCATTTATTTTCTATGGCTCGCAGATCATCTGGCAAGTCAGTCAAAGTCCATACTTCGTTTTCATACATGGATCCTATCTCGGATTTCATGGCTTCCAGCCATTTGTCGGAATCTGGGCCCGCCATCGCTTCTTCATAGTTTGAAGGTTCACCATTTTCTAACAACATGATTTCCAGGAAAGGGTTGCCATACCACCCTGGTGCGGAACATGTCCTTGTGGACCTACGAAGTTCAGTAGCAACTTGATATGAAGTTTCATGATCATCATCATTAACTTCCTCTCTAGTCGATGCAGGCACCTCAGGAACATTTTCTTGAGCTGCGCCACTCTCCGGTTCAAGAGGCAATACTTCATCAAGTTCTACTTTCCTCCCACTTACTTCTTTCGAGAGAAACTCTTTCTCTAGAAATGATCCATTCTTGGCAACAAAGAACTTGCCTTCAGATCTGAGGTAGAAGGTATACCCAATAGTTTCTTTAGGGTATCCTATGAAGACGCATTTTTCCGATTTGGGTTCGAGCTTTTCAGGTTGAAGTTTCTTCACATAAGCATAGCATCCCCAAAACTTTTAGAAATGATAGCTTAGGTTTCTTCCCAAACCATAATTCATACGGTGTCGTCTCAATGGATTTCGACGGAGCCCTATTTAAAGTGAATGCGGTAGTCTCTAAAGCATAGCCCCAAAATGACAGCGGTAGATCGGTAAGAGACATCATAGATCGCACCATATCCAATAGAGTGCGATTACGACGTTCGTACACACCATTTCGCTGAGGTGTTCTAGGCAGCGTGAGTTGTGAAACTATTCCACATTTCCTTAAGTGCGTGCTAAATTCGTGACTCAAATATTCTCCCCCACGATCTGATCGCAAGAACTTGATTTTCCTATCACGTTGATTCTCAACCTCACTCTGAAATTCCTTGAACTTTTCAAAGGTCTCAGACTTGTGTTTCATTAAGTAGACATACCCATATCTACTCAAGTCATCAGTGAGGGTGAGAACATAACGATAGCCATCGCGAGCCTCAACACTCATTGGACCGCACACATCAGTATGTATGATTTCCAATAAGTTGGTTGTTCGCTCCATTGTTCCGGAGAACGGAGTCTTGGTCATTTTGTCCATGAGGCATGGTTCGCACGTGTCAAATGATTCATAATCAAGAGACTCCAAATGTCCATCTGCATGGAGTTTCTTCATGCGTTTGACACCAATGTGACCAAGGCGACAGTGCCACAAGTATGTGGGACTATCATTATCAACCTTACATCTTTTGGTATTCACACTATGAATATGTGTAACATCACATTCGAGATTAAATAAGGATAAACCTTTGACCAGCGGGGCATGACCATAAAACATATCTCTCATATAAATAGAACAACCATTATTCTCGGATTTAAATGAGTAGCCATCTCGTATTAAACGATATCCTGATACAATGTTCATGCTCAAAGCTGGCACTAAATAACAATTATTGAGGTTTAAAACTAATCCCGTAGGTAAATGCAGAGGTAGCGTGCCGACGGCGATCACATCGACCTTGGAACCATTCCCGACGCGCATCGTCACCTCGTCCTTCGCCAGTCTCCGCTTATTCCGCAGCTCCTTTTTTGAGTTACAAATATGAGCAACCGCACCGGTATCAAATACCCAGGAGCTACTACGAGTACTGGTAAGGTACACATCAATAACATGTATATCACATATACCTTTGGTGTTGCCGGCCTTCTTGTCCGCTAAGTACTTGGGGCAGTTCCGCTTCCAGTGACCACTTCCCTTGCAATAAAAACACTCAGTCTCGGGCTTGGGTCGATTCTTTGGCTTCTTCCCGGCAGCTTGCTTACCGGGCGCGGCAACTCCCTTGCCGTCCTTCTTGAAGTTGTTTTTACCCTTGCCTTTCTTGAACTTAGTGGTTTTATTCACCATCAACACTTGATATTCCTTTTTGATTTCCACCTCCACTGATTTCAGCATCGAATATACCTCAGGAATGGTCTTTTCCATCCCCTGCATATTGAAGTTCATCACAAAGCTCTTGTAGCTAGGTGGGAGCGACTGAAGGATTCTGTCAACGACCACATCATCCGGGAGATTAACTCCCAGCTGAGACAAGCGGTTGTGCAACCCAGACATTTTGAGTATGTGCTCGCTGACGGAACTATTCTCCTCCATCTTACAACTGTAGAACTTGTCAGAGACTTCATATCTCTCGACCCAGGCATGAGCTTGGAAAACCATTTTCAGCTCTTGGAACATCTCATATGCTCCGTGTTGCTCAAAACGCTTCTGGAGCCCCGGTTCTAAGCTGTAAAGCATGCCGCACTGAACCAGGGAGTTATCATCAACACGGGACTGCCAAGCGTTCATAACGTCTTGGTTTGGTGGGGGTGGTGCTTCACCTAGCGGTGCTTCAAGGACATATGCTTTCTTGGCAGCTATGAGGATGATCCTCAAGTTCCGGACCTAGTCCGTATAGTTGCTACCATCGTCTTTCAGCTTGGTTTTCTCTAGGAACGCGTTGAAGTTGAGGACAACATTAGCGTGGGCCATTTGATCTACAAGACATATTGCAAAGATTTTAGACTATGTTCATGATAATTAAGTTCATCTAATCAAATTATTAATGAACTCCCACTCAGATAGACATCCCTCTCGTCATCTAAGTGATACATGATCCGAGTCAACTAGGTCGTGTTCGATCATCACGTGAGACGGACTAGTCATCATCGTGAACATCTTCATGTTGATCGTATCTTCTATACGACTCATGTTCGACCTTTCGGTCTTCCGTGTTCCAAGGCCATGTCTGTACATGCTAGGCTCGTCAAGTCAACCTAAGTGTATTGCGTGTGTAAATCTGGCTTACACCCGTTGTATGCGAACGTTAGAACCTATCACACCCGATCATCACGTGGTGCTTCGAAACAACGGACCTTAGCAATGGTGCACAGTTAGGGGGAACACTTTCTTGAAATTATTGCGAGGGATCATCTTATTTATGCTACCGTCGTTCTAAGCAAATAAGATGTAAAACATGATAAACATCACATGCAATCAAATAGTGACATGATATGGCCAATATCATTTTGCTCCTTTTTATCTCCATCTTCGGGGCGCCATGATCATCGTCGTCACCGGCATGACACCATGATCTCCATCATCATGATCTCCATCATCGTGTCTTCATGAAGTTGTCTCGTCAACTATTACTTCTACTACTATGGCTAACGGTTAGCGATAAAGTAAAGTAATTACATGACATTTATGTTGACACGCAGGTCATAAATAAATTAAGACAACTCCTATGGCTCCTGCTGATTGTCATACTCATTGACATGCAAGTCGTGATTCCTATTACAAGAACATGATCAATCTCATACATCACATATATCATTCATCACATCCTTTTGGCCATATCACATCACACGACATATGCTACAAAAACAAGTTAGGCGTCCTCTAATTGTTGTTGCAAGTTTTTACGTGGCTGCTATAGGTTTCTAGCAAGAAAGTTTCTTACCTACGCCAAAACCACAACGTGATATGCCAATTTCTATTTACCCTTCATAAGGACCCTTTTCATCGAATCCGACCCGACTAAAGTGGGAGAGACAGACACCCGCCAGCCACCTTATGCAACTAGTGCATGTCAGTCGGTGGAACCAGTCTCACGTAAGAGTACGTGTAAGGTCGGTCCGGGCCGCTTCATCCCACGATGTTGCCGAATCAAGATAAGACTAGCAACGGCAAGTAAATTGACAAAATCAACGCCCACAATAACTTGTGTTCTACTCGTGCATAGAAACTACGCATAGACCTAGCTCATGATGCCACTATTGGGGAACGTAACAGAAATTTAAAACTTTTCTACACATCACCAAGATCAATCTATGGAGTCATCTAGCAACGAGGGGAAGAGGAGTGCATCTACATACCCTTGTAGATTGCGAGCGGAAGCGTTCAAGAGAACGGGGTTGATGGAGTCGTACTCGTCGTGATCCAAATCACCGATGACCGAGCGCCGAACGGACGGCACCTCCGTGTTCAACACACGTACGGTTGGGAGAGACGTCTCTTCCTTCTTGATCTAGCAAGGGGAGAGGAGAGGTTAATGGAGATCCAGCAGCACGACGGCGTGGTGGTGGAAGCAGCGGGATCTCGGCAGGGCTTCGCCAACCACCAACGAGAGGGAGAGGTGTCACGGAGGGAGAGGGAGGCGCCAGGGACTTGGGTGCGGCTGCCCTACCTCCCCTCCACTATATATAGGGGCCAAGGGGGGGGCGCCAGCCCCTCTAGATCCCATCTAGATGGGGGGGCGGCCAAGGGGGTGGCTTGGCCCCCAAGCCAAGTGGGGTGCCCCCCACTCCTAGGGTTTCCAACCCTAGGCGCAGGGGAGGCCCAAGGGGGGCGCACCAGCCCACCAGGGGCTGGTTCCCTTCCCACTTCATCCCATGGGGCCCTCTGGGATAGGTGGCCCCACCCGGTGGACCCCCGGGACCCTTCCGGTGGTCCCGGTACAATACCGGTGACCCCCGAAACTTTCCCGGTGGCCGAAACTGGTGTTCCTATATATAAATCTTTACCTACGGACCATTCCAGAACTCCTCGTGACGTCCGGGATCTCATCCGGGACTCCGAATAACTTTTGGGTTACCGCATACTAATATCTCTACAACCCTAGCGTCACCGAACCTTAAGTGTGTAGACCCTACGGGTTCGGGAACCATGCAGACATGACCGGGACAACTCTCCGCCCAATAACCAACAGCGGGATCTGGATACCCATGTTGGCTCCCACATGTTCCACGATGATCTCATCGGATGAACCACGATGTTGAGGATTCAATCAAGCCCGTATTCAATTCCCTTTGTCAATCAGTATGTTACTTGCCCGAGATTCAATTGTAGGTATCCCAATACCTTGTTCAATCTCGTTACCGGCAAGTCACTTTACTCGTTCTGTAACACATCATCCCGAGACCAACTACTTAGTCACACTGAGCTCATTATGATGATGCATTGCCGAGTGGGCCCAGAGATACCTCTCCGTCATATGGAGTGACAAATCCCAGTCTCGATTCATGCCAACCCAACAGACACTTTTGGAGATACCTGTAGTGTACCTTTATAGCCACCCAGTTACGTTGTGACGTTTGGTACACCCAAAGCACTCCAACGGTATCCGGGAGTTGCACAATCTCATGGTCTAAGGAAATGATACTTGACACTTAGAAAATCTCTAGCAAACGAACTACACGATCTTGTGCTATGCTTAGGATTGGGTCTTGTCCATCACATCATTCTCCTAATGATGTGATCCCGTTATCAATGACATCCAATGTCCATGGTCAGGAAACCGTAACCATCTACTGATCAACGAGCTAGTCAACTAGAGGCTTACTAGGGACATGTTGTGGTCTATATATTCACACATGTATTACGATTTCCAGATAACACAATTATAGCATGAACAATAGACAATTATCATGAACAAGGAAATATAATAATAACCATTTTATTATTGCCTCTAGGGAATATTTCCAACAGAAATAGCTCGAAACAAAGACAGAGGATATTTGCGTGATACGGTGGTCAAAACCTTCGGGAGATTATATAATGAATTTTTACCGACCAAAAGAAGTATCGTGCAAGAAAACAGAGTCCGGAGGGCACACGAGGTTCCCACAAGGCAGGGGGCGCGCCTAGGGGGGTAGGGCGCGCCCTCCACCCTCGTGGAAGCCTCTTGTCCTTTCCGGACTGCTTCTTATTTTCCTATTTTCTTAAATATTCCAAAACATAGAAAAATTGCCATTAGAACTGATTTGGAGTCGTTTACTTACCGTACCATGTACCTATTCCTTTTCGGAGTCTGAAACGTTCTGGAAAGTGTCTCTTATGTATTCCTCCAGGGTTACGGTTTCAATAACATTGGTTTCAACATTTATGGGATTACCTGAGATATAATGTCTGATTCTTTGACCGTTCACCACCCTCGGATTTATGCCATCGAAGTTGTTGATTTTTATTGCACCAGAACGATAGACCTCCTCGATGATGTAAGGACCTTCCCATTTAGAGAGGATTTTGCCTGCAAAAAATCTTAAATGAGAGTTGTATAGCAATACATAATCACCTACATTAAATTCATGCTTTTGTATCCTTTTATCATGCCATCTTTTAACTTTTTCTTTAAATAGTTTGGCATTCTCATAAGCCTGGGCTCTCCTTTCATCAAGTGAGCTAATGTCAAAAAGCTTCTTCTCACTAGCAAGTTTGAAATCATAATTGAGCTCTTTAATGGCCCAATATGCCTTATGCTCTAGTTCAAGAGGTAAGTGACATGCTTTACCATAAACCATTTTATACGGAGACATACCCATAGGATTTTTATATGCAGTTCTATAGGCCCATAATGCATCATCAAGTTTCTTGGACCAATTCTTTCTAGATCTATTAACAGTCTTTTGCAAAATTAATTTAAGCTCTCTATTGCTCAGTTCTACTTGACCACTAGACTGTGGATGATAAGGAGATGCAATTCTATGATTAATGTCATTCTTAGCAAGCATTTTACGGAAAGCACCATGAATAAAATGTGAACCACCATTAGCCATTAAGTATCTAGGGACTACAAACCTTGGAAAAATAACTTCTTTAAGCATCTTAATAGAGGTGTTATGATCAACACTACTAGTTGGAATAGCTTCTACCCACTTAGTAACGTAATCAACAGCAACTAAAATATGAGTATACCCATTAGAGGAAGGAAACGGTCCCATATAATCAAAGCCCCAAACGTCGAATGGTTCAATAACAAGTGATTAATTCATAGGCATTTCTTGACGTCTACTAATATTACCTATTCTTTGACATTCATCACAAGACAAAACAAACTTACGGGCACCCTTGAAGAGAGTAGGCCAATAAAAACCGGATTGCAATACCTTATGTGCAGTTCTATCTCCAGCATGGTGTCCTCCATATGCCTCGAAATGACACTTGCGTAGGATCCGTTCCTGTTCATGCTCAGGTACACAACATCTAATAACACCATCTACTCCTTCTTTATAAAGGTGTGGGTCATCCCAGAAGTAATGCCTTAAATCATAGATTTTTTTCTTTTGCCGGTATGTGAAACTAGGTGGTATAAATTTAGGAACAATGTAATTAGCATAATCAGCATACCATGGAGCAGTATGAGAAGCATTTATGACAACTAATTGTTCATCAGGAAAACTATCATCAATAGGTAGTGGGTCATCAAGAACATTCTCTAACCTAGACAAGTTGTCTGCAACGGGGTTCTCAGCTCCCTTTCCATCAATAATATGCAAATCAAATTCTTATAGCAAGAGAACCCATCTAATAAGTCTAGGTTTAGCATCTTTCTTTTCCATAAGATATTTAATAGCAGCATGATCAGTGTGAACAATTACCTTAGAATCAACAATATAAGGTCTGAACTTATCACAAGCAAACACAACTGCAAAAAATTCTTTTTCAGTAGTAGCGTAATTTCTCTAGGCATTGTCTAGAGTTTTACTAGCATATTGGATAACATTTAATTTCTTATCAACTCTTTGTCCTAGAACAACCCTTACAGCATAATCACTAGCATCACACATAATTTCAAATGGTAAATTCCAATCAGGAGGCTGAACAATAGGTGCAGAAATCAAGGCTTTCTTAAGTATTTCAGAGGCCGAGAAATTTTAGAAAAGTCCTTAATGAACCTCCTATAAAAACCAGCATGACCAAGGAAACTTCTTATACCTTTAATGTCCTTAGGACACATCATCTTTTCAATAGCATCAACTTTAGCTTTATCAACTTCAATACCTCTTTGAGAAATTTTATGCCCCAAGACAATACCTTCATTAACCATAAAGTGGCACTTCCCCCAATTCAAAACAAGATTAGTTTCTTCACATATCTGCAAAACTCGATCAAGGTTGCTTAAGAAATCATCAAAAGAAGTTCCATAAACGGATAAATCATCGATGAAAACCTCAACAATCTTTTCACAGAAGTCAGAGAATATAGCAGTCATACATCTTTGAAAGGTAGCAGGTGCATTACATAAACCAAAAGGCCTACGTCTATAAGAAAAGGTACCGAAAGGGCAAGTAAAAGTTGTCTTTTCTTGATCCTATTTTGACACATGTATTTGAGAGAAACCAAAATAACCATCTAGAAAGCAAAAATGTGTATGCTTGGATAATCTTTCTAGCATTTGATCAATAAAAGGTAAAGGGTAATGATCCTTTTTAGTAGCTTTATTTAATTTGCAGAAATCAATTACCATTCTATAACCTGTAACAATTCTTTGTGGGATCAATTAATCTTTATCATTAGGAACTATAGTAATACCTCCCTTCTTAGGGACACAATGAACATGACTTACCCACTAACTATCAGCAACGGGATAAATTATACCTGCCTTTACCATAGGATTTAATGTTGGTGATTTAACCATAGATTTAATGATGTTACCTTAGGATTTAACGGGATAAATTATACCTGCCTTTACCTTAAGAATTAATGATGTTCTTATTGTTGCAAATAGGAATTATGTGCCTATAGATTTTATTGTTCTTGACATAGATTGCAATCCTTCATGTCCTATTATTCTTGGTAGACCTTTCCTTAGAACGATTGGTGCAATTATTGGTATGAAGGAAGGGAATATTAAATTCCAATTTCCGTTCAGGAAAGGTATGGAACACTTCTATAGAAAGAAAATTAAATTACCATATGAATCTATTATGAGAGCCACTTATGGATTGCCTACCAAAGATGGCAATACCTAGATCTATCTTTGCTTTTATGCCTAGCTAAGGGCGTTAAACGATAGCGCTTGTTGGGAGGCAACCCAATTTTATTTTTATTCCTTTATTTTTGCTCCTGTTTAGTAATAAATAACTTATCTATCCTCTGTTTTGGTTGTGTTTTTTGTGCTTAATTAGTGTTTGTGCCAAGTAGAACCGTTGGGAGGACTTGGGGAAAGTCTTTTCGATCTTGCTGTAAAAAACAGAAACTTTAGCGCTCACAAAAATTGCTGTCATTTTTATTTTAAAAGTGATATTTAGTTAATTCTTTTTGAAGATGATTAATATATAAATTACTCACGTCCGTAAATTTATTTTAGAATTTTTGGGGCTCCAGAAATTTGCGTTCGCTACAGATTACTACAGACTGTTCTGTTTTTGACAGATTCTGTTTTTCGTGTGTTGTTTGCTTATTTTGATGAATCTATGGCTAGTAAAATAGTTTATAAACCATAGAGAAGTTGGAATACATTAGGTTTAACACCAATATAAATAAAGAATGAGTTCATTACAGTACCTTGAAGTCGTGTTTTGTTTTCTTTCGCTAACGGAGCTCACGAGATTTTCTATTTTGAGTTTTGTGTTGTGAAGTTTTCAAGTTTTGGGTAAAAGATTTGATGGATTATGGAACAAGGAGTGGAAAGAGCCTAATCTTGGGGATGCCCATGGCACCCCAATATAATCTAAGGACACCTAAAAGCCAAAGCTTGGGGATGCCCCAGAAGGCATCCCCTCTTTCATCTACTTCCATCGGTAACTTTACTTGGAGCTATATTTTTATTCACCACATGATATGTGTTTTGCTTGGAGCGTCTTGTATTATTTGATTCTTTATTTGTTAGTTTGCCACAATCAACTTTTCTGTGCACAACTTTTGAGAGAAACACACATGATTTGAAAATTATTAGAATACTCTATGCGCTTCACTTATATCTTTTGAGTTATATAGTTTTTGCTCTAGTACTTCACTTATATCTTTTAGAGCACGGTGGTGGATTTGTTTTATAGAAACTATTATTCTCTCATGCTTCATTTATGTTATTTTGAGAGTCTTAAACAGCATGGTAATTTACTTAAACTGGGAAATTAATCCTAATATGCTAGGCATTCAAGATTAGTAATTTTTTTCTTATGAGTGTGCTGAATACTAAGAGAAGTTTGATACTTGATAATTGTTTTGAGATATGGAGATGGTGATATTAGAGTCATGCTAGTTGAGTAGTTGTGAATTTGGGAAATACTTGTGTTGAAGTTTGTGGTTCTCGTAGCATGCACGTATGGTGAACCATTATGTGATGAAGTCGGAGCATGATTTATTTATTGATTGTCTTCCTTATGAGTGGCGGTCGGGGACGAGTTCTTTATGACTAATGTTGAGTCCATGGATTATACTCACTCTCACCCTTCTACCATTGCTAGCCTCTCTAATACCATGCACCTTTCGCCGGTATCATACACCCACCATATACCTTCCTCAAAACAGCCACCATACCTACCTAACATGGCATTTCCATAGCCATTCCGAGTTATATTGCCATGCAACATTCCACGGTTCCGTTTACTGTGACACTCTCCATCATTGTCATATTGCTTTGCATGATCTTGTAGTTGACATTGTATTTGTGTCAAAGCCACCGTTCATAATTCTTTCATACATGTCACTCATGCATCATTGCACATCCCAGTACACCGCCGGAGGCATTCACATAGATTCATATTTTGTTCTAAGTATTGATTTGTAAGTAAATAAAAGTGTGATGATCATTGTCGGTGTCAAAACCGGCGGATCTCGGGTAGGGCGTCCCGAACTGTGCGTCTAAGGCGGATGGTAACAAGAGGCAAGGTACATGATGTTTACCCAGGTTCGGGCCTTCTTGAAGGAGGTAATACCCTACGTCCTGCTTGATTGTTCTTGATGATATGAGTATTAGAAGAGTTGATCTACCACGAGATCATAGAGGCTAAACCCTAGAAGCTAGCCTATGGTATGATTGTATGTTGTCATATGGACTAAACCCTTCGGTTTATATAGACACCGGAGGGGGCTAGGGTTACACAGAGTCGGTTACAAGGGAGGAGATCTACATATCCGTATTGCCAAGCTTGCCTTCTACGCCAAGGAAAGTCCCATCCGGACATGGGACGTAGTCTTCAATCTTGTATCTTCATAGTCCAACAGTCCGTCCAAAGGATATAGTCCGACTGTCCGGCGACCCCCTAATCCAGGACTCCCTCAGTAGCCCCTGAACTAGGCTTCAATGACGACGAGTCCGGCGCGCAGTATCGTCTTCGGCATTGCAAGGCGGGTTCCTCCTCCGAATACTCCATAGAAGATTTTGAACATAAGGATAGTGTCCGCTCTGCAAAACAAGTTCCACATACCACCATAGGGAGAATAACATTTCCACAAATCCAATCTGCTGACACGTTTGACAGCACGACATCATGTCATGGCCCGGTCATTTTTCGAACCGTTTTTCTCAACCAGCACTGCATATATCGCGGGGCGGTTTTCTTGACACGTCTTGTCAAAGCAGAGATCGTGTCCCCCTTATTACGGGATTCTCATCAACACGGACGTGGTTAACCCAACCGCGCCATCAATTACGGTCGCCTGGGAAATAAGCGATTTTACCAGGCAAGTGGGGAGGCGCATTGCCTCTTCCGCCCTTATAAAGGGACAAGGATTCACCCCTTTTACCCACACCTTCTACCTCCTCGCTTATCCATTCTCACGCACTCGAGCTCCAGCACCCAAGTACACATTCCTCTTCTCAAACCACTCCAAGCATGCCCGGAGCAGGAGGCAAGTGGATGGTCTCCTCTGTCACGGAGGAGCACATCGCAAAGTTATGGGCAGCCGGATATCTGGCCCCGGATATCGCGCACCGGCTGCCAGATGTGGGGCAGATCATCCCTACGCCCGAACCCCATGAGAGGGTGGTTTTTCTTACCCATTTCGTCCGCGGACTGGGATTTCCCCTCCACCCGTTTGTCCCCGGGCTCATGTTTTACTACGGGCTGGATTCTCACGATCTAGCCCCCTATTTCATCCTCAACATCTCGGCGTTTATCGTCGTGTGCGAGGCCTTCCTCCGCATCAGGCCCCACTTCGGCCTATGGCTGAAAACCTTCAATGTTAAACCGAAGGTGGTGGTCGGCCAGCAAGCAGAGTGCAGAGGCGCCATGGTGGGCAAAATGCCTAACGTCACCTGGCTCGAGGGCACCTATGTGGATACCATAAAGGGGTGGCAATCAGGGTGGTTCTACATCACCGAGCCGCGTGACCCCAACTGGGTGGCAGCCCCCAAATTTCGATCCAGAATCCCCACGCGGCTCACCTCCTAGAAAGAGAAGGGCCTGTCCTGGGGTTCTTCGGTAGAGCTGACCGGACTCCAGACCTGCATCAGGAACATGATGAGCAAGAAAATCAAGCTCGTCAACATGGTCCAGGTCATGCTCTTCCGTCGGATTCTCCCGTGTCAACGACAGGCATTCAATTTGTGGGAGTTTGACCCGGCCAAGCACCAGATGCTGCGAGAGCTCTATGACACGATGCACGAGGACGTCTGGAGGGTGCTGTTCAAGGGCGCCGAGGTACCTCCTTCCCTCACCGAGGACTGCGGACTCAGCGCAAAGCGTCGTGCCAATCCGGTAAGTTTTTATATCTCACAGGGTATTTATTTGCCCCGGTTTAAATCATGTGCAGGATCTAAGCTTCCATGTCATTAACAGGACTGGATAAAGACAGCGGAGCAGCTCGATTGCCCAGCCCCCCTGCCTGAAGATCCTGTGGATGCTCTCCTAACGGAGATGCTGGTTCCGGCACCTTACGAGGTGCCAGTGAAGAAGACCAAGAAGAAGGCCACGGGGACCCGAAAGGGTCTCCGATGCAAGGTGGTATCGGACTCATCGTCTGATGACTCCGACGTGCACTCCTCCCACGAAAACGAGGAGGAGGAGGAGGAGGAAGGTTCCCCCCCAGCCGGGGGAGACAAGAAAAGGAAGGCCGACCCAACCGGGGAGGTCAAAGGGTCCAAGAAGGGAAGGACCCTCCATCCGGACTGCTCCACAACGGCCGCCCACAGCGACGACGATTGGTTCCCCAGGGATAAGCCCCTGGCGAGGTCGTAAGTATCCGAATACCATAGTAATTCATGGTATGTTTTATTGCACTGCTTCTACTTATGCCGAATATGATTATGCAGCCCGTCCCGAGCCCGTATCGACGTATCTTTGTCAAACGGTTCTTTGGACTCGCCGGATATGAACATCGATTCACTTCCGACCGCCTCCACCCCTTGCCCTACGGACAATGTCGAGGTGTTGTCTCAATAGGCACCGGGCCAAGGGGAGGTAGTCCTGGGGGCGCCTCAAGGCGACCTTCCGGACCCTGGGCGCAAAGGGAGCAAAATTCCCACGGGCTCCAAGTTCGGCCCCCAGCCGAACACTGCGCTGGAACCTTCGGTGGTTCCGGACTCCAGCAGGCGACCCGCCATTAAGAGGGGCAAGCCGCTCGTGCCAGTGGCCTCTGTCCACCCAGAGGCACTGGACAACTTGCTGGAGGCGCTTCGCGGCGCTTCCATCGACGAAGAGCACCGCACTATCATGAGTGCAGTGATCGAGAAAGTTCAGTCCGCCAAAAACGGACTGACCGAAGCTTGTGCCAGCCACCTAACAGGCTTTGAGGTAAGCAATGAAAATATAGGAAAAATATTACCGCATGGACAGTAGCCCCTGATGCTCTGTTTTGGCGTTCGCGAAGAAAGGCCGAATAGAGGATCAAATGATAACTCAGGAGTCTAATCAGAATATGTCTATGTGTATGTGCAGGCTTCACTGCTGGCCGCTGCCGCACGTATTGCAGAGGTCTCTGCACTGAAGCAGGACCTAGAGCGGTCTGAGGACGAGCTCGGCCTTACCAAGAGGCAGCTCAAGGAGAGCAAAGGTAAGCAATACCTTTGTCTATATATTTAAAAGGAAGTTCGGGTGTAAAGTAATAGGATCATCATGGATTTGCCAAGGGCCACAACCGAAGTGGCGACCCTGAAGAAGGCGCTGTCCGAGGCTGAAGACAAAGCGGCCAAGGAGCGCATTGAGCGGGAGAAGCAAGAAGCTCGAGTAGGTGAGGTGCAGCAAGAGCTCGAGGCTCTCGCCAAAAAGCACGAGTCCTTGGAGCTTGACTCTAAGATGCGAGAGTCCGAGCTAGCGCAGGCGCTTGAAAGCGCCCGGAGCACCAAGGCTGAAGCTCACAAGGCCCTCGAGGAGATTGATGCGGTGAAGAAGATAGCAGCAGGTAAGGCATTCATTATGCAAAGCAAGCATGTGGAGGAAACTTTCCTTTTACTTACCCAAGTTCGGAGCTCTCCAAGGGCATTTGCAGATCTTCCCCGCAGTGTACTAGATGCCGCAGAGTTTTACCGAGCTCAGGAGGGGAGCTTGACGGAAAAGCTTGAAGCAATTGGTCGAGCTTCACAAGGCGACCGAACATGCCATGAGGGGCTTTATAGTCCGGATGTGGCCTGGCGAGCCCCTGCCCGACACCTACATCAGTCTGGTGAGGCGGCTTGTGGATGCCTGCCCACGGCTTGAAGTTATAAAGCGGTCCGTCTGCATCGAGGGTGTGCGCAGGGCTTTTGCCCGGGCGAAGGTGCACTGGGCGAAGCTGGACGCCGTGAAGCTGGTGAAGGAGGGGCCGTCGGAGGGCAAGGAGCATCACTGCCCTGAAATGTATTATGAGAGTGTCCTGAAGGGTTCCCGCCTTGTGGCGGATGTATGTGCCAGGGATGTAATTTTTGAATGAACATGCTTATGTGATCCTGTAATATGAAACGAGTTCATTTGCACCATGCGACACTTTTTTAATTTTAAATATTACCTTCTGTGCGGCCATTTATAAAATCTGAGAGTTGGCCAGTTGTCGGCTTCTGCCCCCATGTAACTAGTACAGGGGTGTTCAGGATAAACCTGAGAACTCTTTACCCCAATTTTGGGTCCTTCCAGGGAGGTGTTCAGCTCAACGAACCAGGCAATCAGACTATAAGGCTTTATCACTCTCACTTAGCCATAGAAGTCTACACTTTTAAATTTTGGCGAAGCCCCTAGTATTCGGAAGGCCGAATTTGGGGCGCTATACATGCCTAAGTCAGGCAAGGCCGACTCCTCGCCCAAAGCGGAGAAAGTATTGAAGGACTTGAGACCTCTCGAACAGCGACCAGTCTCTCACCTTATCATGACAGTCAGTTTTTGGCTTTCTCTACTGAGGTGCTCGTCCGGAAGAACCGGGACACAATCGCAGTAGTTCTCCCACCGCTACCTTAGCCTATATAGCGGAACGTAAGGTACCAAAGCATGGGAGCCGGGCAAACCCAACTATTGACCCAAGACATGATTCGGAGCTGATGCATATAATGCTATAAGTTCGGGGTGCCGCACTGTCGAAAGTGTTTGGACTTCTCGCGACGTATTATGGGGTAAACGGAAGCCCCTGGTGTACTGACTAAGGGTTCCCGTGTATGTCTTAGCTTCTTGCCTCCTTGGTTTTTCCTTCCCGTAATGTGTCCGGCAATCGTACTGCCAGAAAGTGCTTCCAGAGAGTTAGGTCCTGAAAGAGAAAGAATGATAAAGGTATACAACCCCTAGGGCGGTTAAGCCGCATTGCGGGACGTGCCTTGATCATGCCCCCGCCTATGTCCATGGTATTTTCAGTGCGTAATTATGTACGCGTGGCACAGATTTCGTCGCTTGACTGGGAATGGGACGGGGGCCGAATTGCTAGGCGAGCTCAGAACGTGCTAGGCGATCCTGTTGCAGTTTACTCCGGACTCGCTTGAAGGTGTCTGGGGGCTGTATCGCCGAATTAGTGGTTTGCCTTAAAAGGATGCTTTGTGCTTCTGCTGCGAGGGCCGCAGTGTGCTCCTCCGTGCGGAGCGAGCGTTCTGTGTTTCCATTCACTGTTATGACCCCCTAGGTCTTGGCATCTTGAGCTTGAGGTATGCGTAATGCGGTACCACATTGAATTTTGCGAATGCGGTTCGCCTGAGCAGTGCATGATAGCCACTGCAAAACGGGACGATATCGAAGATTAACTCCTCGCTTCGGAAGTTGTCCGGAGATCCGAAGACCACTTCCAGTGTGATTGAGCCCATGCAGTGGGCCTCTACACCTGGGATTACGCCCTTAAAGGTGGTTTTGGTGGGTTTGATCCTCGAGGGATCTATACCCATTTTTTGCACTGTATCCTGATAGAGCAGGTTCAGCCTGCTGCCGCCGTCCATAAGGACTCGAGTGAGGTGAAATCCGTCGATGATGGGGTCTAGGACTAGTGTGGCGGATCCGCCATGACGGATACTAGTGGGGTGGTCCCTGCGATCAAAAGTGATCGGACAAGCGGACCATGGGTTGAACTTTGGGGCGATGGGCTCCATCGCATAGACGTCCCTTAGTGCACGCTTCCGTTCCCTCTTGGGAATGTGGGTTGCGTATATCATGTTCACCGTCTTCACTTGTGGGGGGAATCCCTTCTGTCCTCCTGTGTTCGGCGGCCTAGGCTCCTCCTCGTCATCACTATGCAGCCCCTTGTCCTTGTTTTCGGCATTTAACTTGCTGGCCTGCTTGAACACCCAGCATTCTCTATTGGTGTGATTAGCTGGCTTGTCTAGGGTGCCGTGGATTTGACACGAGCGATACAGTATGCGATCCAAACTGGACGGAGCCGGAGTACTTCTTTTGAATGGCTTTTTCTGCTGACCGGATCTAGAGCCTCTGAATCCGGCATTGACTGCCATGTCATCGGTGTTATCGCCGTTGTTGCGGCGCTTTGGTCTGTTACGACGTGTTCTGCCGTTGGCATCTTTGGTATCCGAAGTGCCCGAATTCTGTGATGTGTTGTTGCTGCGAGCCAGCCAGATATCCTCGCCCGCGCAAAAGCGGGTCATGAGTGTCGTGAGGGCTGCCATAGACTTCGGCTTCTCTTGGCCAAGGTGCTGGGCAAGCCACTCGTCACGGATGTTATGCTTGAATGCCGCTAAGGCCTCTGCATCTGAACAATCAACAATTTGGTTTTTCTTAGTTATGAACCGTGTCCAGAATTGCCTGGCCGATTCCTCTGGCTGCTGAGTTATATGGCTCAAGTCATCAGCATCCGGTGGTCGCACATAAGTGCCTTGGAAGTTTTCAAGGAATGCGTCCTCCAAATCCTCCCAACTGTCGACGGAGTCTGCTGGCAAGCTATTCAGCCAATGCCGAGCTGGTTCTTTGAGTTTTAGTGGGAGGTACTTGATGGCATGTAGATCGTTACCGCGAGCCATATGGATGTGAAGGAGGAAATCCTCAATCCATACAGCGGGATCTGTTGTACCATCATACGATTCAATATTTACTGGTTCAAAACCCTCCGGGAATTCGTGATCCATAACTTCATCAGTGAAGCATAGGGGTGTGCGGCGCCTCTGTGCCGGGCTATATCACGACGCAGTTCATATGAGTCTTGTCTGCTGTATTTGGCCCGGCTGGATTTGCCTTTAGTGTATCCGGCGCGACGGTCATCGTCCCGCATTGGCGTGCGCCCCCGTGACCCGTATATTGACCTTGCATGTTTTGCCCTGCTATCCAATACGTCTCGCAGGTCCCGTGTGTTGCCCCTGGCCTTGGTATTTTTGATTGAGTGGCGGGCGGGGTGCGGGCTGAACTTCGGGCTGAAACGCCTCTTTGGCTCGGGCACGCGGTGGCCGGTCAGCCGCATCGTACACTGGTGATGGAGGTTTCAATGCTTCCTCCTCGAGGTGAGGTAGGAACCTGCATTTTGGGTTACTCTTGGAGGGGCGCTCGAGTTCGAATTCCTCGGCCGCAAGGACTTCGGTCCATCTGTCTGCTAGCAAGTCTTGATCAGCTTGAAGCTGTTGTTGCTTTTTCTTCAGGCTATTTGTTGTGGCCATAAGCCGGCGCTTGAAGCGCTCCTGCTCGACGGGATCCTCAGGCACGATAAATTATTCATCGCCGAGGCTCGCCTCGTCCTCGAAGAGAGGCATGTAATTGTCCTCCTCCGGTTCGCCATCTGCCGCTTGCTCTGGAGGGCTAGCTTGTTCATCCTCCCCCTCTACATCGCGCTGGAGGGGATTTTGGTTGTCTTCGGCACTATCTGGAGTGTTATTATCTCCTATGCCGGTATCACTACTTTTGTTGTGGCGGGACTTAGAGTGGCGCCGCTGACGTCGGCGCTTGGGTTGCTTCTTGGAGGGGTCATCCTCCGCTGTCTCGTCGCCATTGCCTTCTTTGGGGGTGTCCACCATGTATATATCATATGATGAGGTGGCGGTCCAGCGCCCTGTGGGCAGTGGTTCCTGTTCGTCTCCTGCTTCGTCGTCCATACCATCGATGTCTTCGGAGTCGAAGTCGAGCATGTCGGTTAAATCGTCGACAGTGGCTACTAAGTGGGTGGTGGGTGGGCAGCGAATTTCTTCGTCGTCCGCATCCCATTCTAGCCGGACATAGTTCGGCCAAGGTTCTCCTGACAAGGAAAGAGACCTTAATGAATTTAGCACATCACCGAAAGGCGAGTGCTGAAAGATATCCGCGGAGGTGAACTCCATGATCGGCGCCCAATCGGATTTGATAGACACAGATGCAGGCGGCTCGGAGTCCGTGGCCGGAGACGAATCAAGTGGTTCGGCGACACGGCTCTCATAAGGGGTGAAGTCAGTATCCGGCTCCATCGCCACTGAGGGTGCAGCCTCCATGGCGGGGTCTATCCCTCCTTCCTCGGATGGCGCAATCTGCTCCGGATTGAAGGCCGGAGTAGTTGCAGATGCGATCTCCCGAACACTATCCGACGGCAGAGTTACATCGTGCTCGTCATGACTGTGTGGCACACCTGACATGGGCTCGAATCCGTTGAAGATCAAGTGTCCGTGGATGTCGGCAGTGTAGTTTAAGTATCCGATCCTGACCTGATGGCCAGGGGCGTAGCTCTCGATCTGCTCCAGATGGCGAAGCAAATTGGCCCACAGTGCGAAGCCGCCGAATATGAAGATCTGTCTGGGGAGGAAAACCTCACCCTGGACCGCATCGTTACCGATGATCGAAGGAGCCATCAAGGCTTACAGTGACGGCACAGTGGAACTCTCAATGAAAGCACCAATGTCGGTGTCAAAATCGGCGGATCTCGGGTAGGGGGTCCCGAACTGTGCGTCTAAGGCGGATGGTAACGGGAGGCAAGGGACACGATGTTTACCCAGGTTCGGGCCCTCTTGAAGGAGGTAATACCCTACGTCCTACTTGATTTTTCTTGATGATATGAGTATTACAAGAGTTGATCTACCATGAGATCATAGAGGCTAAACCCTAGAAGCTAGCCTATGGTATGATTATATGTTGTCCTACGGACTAAGACGTTCGGTTTATATAGACACCGGAGGGGGCTAGGGTTACACAGAGTCGGTTACAAGGGAGGAGATCTACATATCCGTATTGCCAAGCTTGCCTTCCACGCCAAGGAAAGTCCCATCCGGACTGTTAGACTATGAAGATACAAGATTGAAGACTTCGTCCCGTGTCCGGATGGGACATTCCTTGGCATGGAAGGCAAGCTTGGCAATATGGATATGTAGATATCCTCCCTTGTAACCGAATCTGTGTAACCCTAGCCCGCTCCGGTGTCTATATAAACGGGAGGGTTTAGTCCGTAGGACAACATACAATCATACCATAGGCTAGCTTCTAGGGTTTAGCCTCTACGATCTCGTGGTAGATCAACTCTTGTAATACTCATATCATCAAGAACAATCAAGCAGGACGTAGGGTATTACCTCCTTCAAGAGGGCCCGAACCTGGGTAAACATCGTGTCCCTTGCCTCCTGTTACCATCCGCCTTAGACGCGCAGTTCGGGACCCCCTACCCGAGATCCGCCGGTTTTGACACCGACAATCATCATTTTTAGAGTATTGTCCCAAGTGAGGAAAGGATGATGGAGACTATGATTCCCCCACAAGTCGGGATGAGACTCCGGACTAAAAAAAGGGGAGGCCCTAAAAAAAGAGAAAAGGCCCAAAAAATGAGAGAAAAAGAGAGAAGGGACAATGCTACTATCCTTTTACCACACTTGTGCTTCAAAGTAGCACCATGATCTTCATGATAGAGAGTCTCCCATGATATAACTTTCATATACTAGTGGGAATTTTCATTATAGAACTTGGCTTGTATATTCCAATGATGGGCTTCCTCAAAATGCCCTAGGTCTCCGTGAGCAAGCGAGTTGGATGCACACCCACTTAGTTCCTTTTGTTGAGCTTTCATATACTTATAGCTCTAGTGCATCCGTTGCATGGCAATCCCTACTCACTCACATTGATATCTATTAATGGGCATCTCCATAGCCCGTTAATACACCTAGTTGATGTGAGACTATCTTCTCCCTTTTTGTCTTCTCCACAACCACCATTCTATTCCACATATAGTGCTATGTCCATGGCTCACGCTCATGTATTGCGTGAAGATTGAAAAAGTTTGAGAACACCAAAAGTATGAAACAATTTCTTGGCTTGTCATCGGGGTTGTGCATGATTTAAATACTTTGTGTGGTGAAGATAGAGCATAGCCAGACTATATGATTTTGTAGGGATAACTTTCTGTGGCCATGTTATTTTGAGAAGACATAATTGCTTAGTTAGTATGCTTGAAGTATTATTATTTCTATGTCAATATTAAACTTTTGTATTGAATCTTTCGGATCTGAATATTCATACCACAATTAAGAGAATTACATTGAAATTATGCCAAGTAGCATTCCACATCAAAAATTTTGTTATTACCATTTACCTACTCGAGGACGAGCAGGAATTAAGCTTGGGGATGCTTGATACGTCTCCAACGTATCTATAATTTTTGATTGTTCCATGCTATATTATATTCTATTTTGGACATTATTGGGCTTTATTATACACTTCTATATTATTTTTGGGACTAACCTATTAACCGGAGGCCCAACCCAGAATTGTTGTTTTTTGCCTATTTCAGAGTTTCGCAGAAAAAGAATATCAAACGGAGTCCAAACAGAATGAAACCTTCGGGAACGTGATTTTTGGAACGAACATGATCCAGAGGACTTGGACCCTATGTCAAGAAAGCAACCAGGAAGGCACGCGGTAGGAGGGCGCGCCTACCCTCCCCCAGGCGCGCCCTCGACCCTCGTGGGGCCCACGTTGCTCCACTGACGTACTTCTTCCTCCTATATATACCTACGTACCCCCAAACTACCATATACGGAGCCAAAACCCTAATTCCACCGCCACAACCTTCTATACCCGTGAGATCGCATCTTGGGGCCTTTTCCGGAGCTCCACTGGAGGGGGCATCGATCACGGAGGGCTTCTACATCAACACCATAGCCTCTCCAATGATGTGTGAGTAGTTTACCTCAGACCTTCTGGTCCATAGTTATTAGCTAGATGGCTTCTTCTCTCTTTTTGGATCTCAATACAATGTTCTCCCCCTCTCTTGTGGAGATCTATTCGATGTAATCTTCTTTTGCGGTGTGTTTGTTGAGACCGATGAATTGTGGGTTTATGATCAAGTTTATCTATGAACAATATTTGAATCTTCTCTGAATTCTTTTATGTATGATTGGTTATCTTTGCAAGTCTCTTTGAATTATCAGTTTGGTTTGGCCTACTAGATTGATCTTTCTTGCAATGGGAGAAGTGCTTAGCTTTGGGTTCAATCTTGCGGTGTCCTTTCCCAGTGACAGTAGGGGCAGCAAGGCACGTATTGTATTGTTGCCATCAAGGATAACAAGATGGGGTTTATATCATATTGCATGAGTTTATCCCTCTACATCATGTCATCTTGCTTAAAGCGCTACTCTGTTCTTTTGAACTTAATACTCTAGATGCATGCTGGATAGCGGTCGATGTGTGGAGTAATAGTAGTAGATGCAGGCAGGAGTCGGTCTACTTGTCTCGGACGTGATGCATATATACATGATCATACCTAGATATTCTCATAACTATGCTCAATTCTGTCAATTGCTCAACAGTAATTTGTTTACCCACCATAATACTTATGCTCTCGAGAGAAGCCAGTAGTGAAACCTATGGCCCCCGGGTCTATTTTCTATCATATTAATCTTCCATCAACAAGCTATTTCTTGCACCGTTTTTATTTTGCTTTATTTACTTTGCATCTTTATCATAAAAATGCCAAAAATATTATCTTATTATATCTATCAGATCTCACTTTCATAAGTGACCGTGAAGGGATTGACAACCCCTTTATTGCGTTTGTTGCGAGGATTTTATTTGTTTGTGTAGGTGCGAGGGACTCGTGCATGGCCTCCTACTGGATTGATACCTTGGTTCTCAAAAACTGAGGGAAATACTTACGCTACTTTGCTGCATCACCCTGTCCTCTTCAAGGGAAAACCAACGCAGTGCTCAAGAGGTAGCAGTGATCAACAACCGGTTTAGCATCTTTCTCCAGTTTTATTTTGTGCTGGCATAGTGTGGGACTAATGCCCTTAAGATCATCAAGAGTATATCCAATAGAAGCACGGTGCTTCTTTAGAGTTTTCAATAATTTCTTTTCTTCATGCTCTGAAAGGTTAGCATAATAATAACATGATAAACCTCTTTCTCATCAAGATAAGCATATTTAAGAGTATCAGGTAAAGGCTTAAGCTCAAACACGGGATCACCCTTAGGTGGAGGAGGATCCCCTAGAATTTCAACATGCAAGTTGTGCTTCAAAATAGGTCCCTGTTTAAATAATACTTCATCTATTTCCCTTCTTTCATTCATAAACATATCATTTTCATGGTCTAGCAAATATTGTTCTAAAGAATCACTAGGAGGCACGGCAATAGAAGAAAGACCAATAATTTCATATTTACTAGGCAATTCTTTATCATGGGGTTGTCTATGAAATTTAGCAAAATTAAATTCATGAGACATATCCCCTAAACCAACAGAAACAATATCTTTATTGCAGTCTATCTTAGCATTAACAGTATTCAAGAAGGGTCTACCAAATATAATGGGACAAAAGTTATCTTGTGGGGAACCAAGAACAAGAAAATCAGCATGGTATTTAACTTTCCCACACAAGACTTCAACATCTCTAACAATCCCAACTGGTGAAATTGTATCTCTATTGGCAAGCTTAATTGTAACATCAATCTCTTCTATCTCAGCAGGTGCAATATCATGCATAATTTCTTTGTATAAGGAATGAGGTATTGCACTTGCACTAGCACCCATATCACATAAGCCATGATAGCAATGATCTCCTATTTTAACAGAAATAATAGGCATGCCTACAACAAGTCTATGTTTAGTTTTAGTATTAGGTCTAGCAATTCTTGCAGCTTCATCACAGAAGTAAATAACATGCCCATCAATATTATTGGCCAAGAGATCTTTAACCATAGCAACACTAGGTTCAACTTTAATTTGCTCAGGGGGTTTGGGTGTCTTAATATTGCTTTTGTTGACCACAGTTGAAGCTTTAGCATGATCCTTTATTCTAACAGGGAAAGGTGGTTTCTCAATATAAGCAGTAGGAACAACATGATCATTATAAGTGATAGTCTTTTCTTCAACTTTAATAGGTGCAACTAATTTTACTTCAATGGGAGGATTATATTTAAACCACTTATCCTTAGGGAGATCAACATGAGCAGCAAAGGATTCATAGAAAGAAGCTACTATCTCAGAGTCAAGTCCATATTAGTGCTAAATTCATGAAAAGCATTGGTATCCATGAAAGATTTAACACAATCAAACTTAGGTGTTATACCTGACTCCTTACCTTCGTCGAGATCCCAATCTTCAGATTTGCGTTTAATTATCTCCAATTAATCCAATTTGAATTCAATAGTCTTCATCATAAAAGATCCAATACAAGAAGTATTGAGCATGGATCGATTACTCAGAGAAAGCCGAGCATAAATTTTTTGAATAATCATTTATTTTGAGAGCTCATGATTGGGGCATGAATATAACATTGACTTAAGCCTCCCCCAAGCTTGAGCGATGCTTTCTCCTTCGCGAGGCCAAAAATTATATATATAATTACGATCACGATGAACAAGATGCATATGATAAAACTTCTGATGAAACTCCAATTTCAATCGGTTGTAGTTCCATGATCCCATATCATCACATAGCCTAAACCATGTCAAGGCCTCTCCCTTCAATGATAAAGGGAAGACCTTCTTTTTGATAACATCCTCAGGCATACTTGCAAGCTTAAATAATCCACAAACTTCATCCACATAGATTAGGTGCAAATCGGGATGTAATGTTCCATCACTTGTGAAAGGATTAGCTAACAGTTTCTCTATCATACCCGAAGGGATTTCAAAGTAAACATTTTCAGTAGGTTCAGTAGGTTGAGGAGCAACTCTTTGCTCTACTGGTCGGGGTGAAGATACCCCGAACAAGCCCCTCAAAGGATTATGTTCCATAGTAACAAGTGACAGTAAATTTCAGCACACTATATAAAATTTTCCTTACCAAATTCCACCTACCAAAGGCACTGCACTCCCCGGCAATGGCGCCAGAAAAGAGTCTTGATGACCCACAAGTGTAGGGGATCTATCGTAGCCTTTTCGATAAGTAAGAGTGTCGAACCCAACGAGGAGTAGTAGGAAATGATAAGCGGTTTTTAGCAAGGTATTCTCTGCAAGCACTGAAATTATCGGTAATAGATAGTTTTGTGATAAGGTAATTTGTAACGGGTAACAAGTAATAAAAGTAAATAAGGTGCAGCAATATGGCCCAATCCTTTTTGTAGCAAAGGACAAGCCTGGACAAACTCTTATATAAAGAAAAGCGCTCCCGAGGACACATGGGAATTATCGTCAAGCTAGTTTTCATCATTCTCATATGATTCGCGTTCGGTACTTTGATAATTTGATATGTGGGTGGACCGGTGGTTGGGTACTATCCTTCTTTGGACAAGCATCCCACTTATGATTAACCCCTATTGCAAGCATCTACAACTACAACAGAAGTATTAAGGTAAAGATAACCATAGCGTGAAACATATGGATCCAAATCAGCCCCTTACGAAGCAACGCATAAACTAGGGTTTAAGCTTTTGTCACTCCAACAACCCATCATCTACTTATTACTTAGCAATGCCTTCCTCTAGGCCCAAACAATGGTAAAGTGTCATGTAGTCGACGTTCACATGACACCACTAGAGGAAATACAACATACATCTCATCAAAATATCGAACGAATACCAAATTCACATGACTACCTATAGCGAGACTTCTCCCATGTCCTCAGGAACAAACGTAACTACTCACAAAGCATATTCATGTTCATGATCAGAGGGGTACTAATATGCATAATGGATCTGAACGTATGATCTCCCACCAAATAAACCAACTAGCATCAACTACAAAGAGTAATCAACACTACTAGCAACCTACAGGTACCAATCTGAGGTTTTGATACAAAGATTGGATACAAGTGATGAACTAGGGTTTGAGAGGAGATGGTGCTGGTGAAGATGTTGATGGAGATTGACCCCCTCCCGATGAGAGGATCATTGGTGATGACGATGGTGATGATTCCCCCCGGAGGGAAGTTTCCCTGGCAGAAGGCTCCGCCGGAGCCCTAGATTGGTTCCGCCAAGGTTCTGCCTCGTGGCGGCGGAGTTTCGTCCCGTGAGCTTGCTTATGATTTTTTCCTCGACCAAAGACTCCATATAGCCAAAGATGGGCATCAGAGGGATGCCAGGGGGCCCACGAGGCAGGGGCACGCCCCCCACCCTCGTGGATAGTGGGTGGCCCCCCTCTGGTACTTCTTTCGCCCAATATTTTTATATATTCTGAAACATGCTCCCGTGAAGTTTCAAGACTTTTGGAGATGTGTAGAATAGGTCTCTAATATTTGCTCCTTTTCCAGCCCAGAATTCCAGCTGCCGGCATTCCCCCTCTTCATGTAACCTTGTAAAATAAGAGAGAATAAGCATAAGTATTGTGACATAATGTGTAATAACAGCCCATAATGCAATAAATATCGATATAAAAGCATGATGCAAAATGGACGTATCAGCAGCCTGCATGAAGCGCAGACTTGTCAAACACGTTCATGGCGGATTACAATAATATAAGTTCCAAGTCCTTTGCAAGCAACAACACTTGGCACTTGGGGGCTAATGTCCGTCAAAGCAATTTTTTCAAGTAAACGACTCTTATGAATAAAGCCCCAAGCACTTTGCAAGCAATACTACTTGGCACTTGGGGGCTAATGCATATTGCTTGTATCTTATTAATGATGAGCCGGATGTGCTGTAAACAGTCTCAGCCGACTCATGGGGACTATGCAGTTAAGCTCTACTTTCTTACACAAGATAAATAGGACCGACTCATTCATGCTGATTAAACTAGCCCTTGGGGACTACAGATGCAAAAGTTAAACTGCTTCAACATCCAGTTTAATTCTAAACAGGACTTAGAGGGAGTCTATCATAGAAGCTTATGGATTCTTCTAAAGTCTATAGCCTATTCAATCTTATCATAGCCAATAGACTTGGGGACTGGCAGGATATACATAACTTATTTAAAATCCGAAAGTCATACCTCGTATTTTTGGTGCATCTGTTTCACCATATCAATCTCAAGGTCGCGACTGGAATGAACTTGGTTAAGATAACTAGACAATACTTCATTAACAGTCAGTTGAGAGTAGTCAGCAATGTCAAATTTGATCTTTCGCCTCTCAATAAACTCGTCTTCAGCGGAGTGCTTGGCCAAGACAGTTGGGCGTCTCGGTTCTCTGAAGCTGGTGCCAGTAATGATAACATCTTCACCATGTTCTTCTGGCGGCTTAAGTGGATTGAATGATTCGGTGAGCACGGGATTGGCGTCAGTATGATCACAGGAGAAGTCAGGAATTTTAGGCGGAGTGTCTGTGGCAGGTTCTTCTGGCTATTTATCAGAAGCCTCAGGTGGAAGAACTTGCTGCTCCGGATCAACAAATTCAGGTGCCTCAGTTGGCTTGGTCACCTTCGCCTTCTTGTGAGGCTTTGCTTGACCACTCCACATGTTATGACAGGTGAGTATAAATATAAGAGTATAAAAGTGCTGCAGAGTAAAATTAATTGCCATTACTCAGGGGAAATTTTAAAAGCCGACAACTCGGTTTGTGATGAGTTGCCAGAGGAAGAACGGGCAAGTTCCTGGTCAATAGTCATCAACAGAGTTAAGTGATAGGCAAATGAGATCCGCTAGCGGGTTAAAGGAGCAAGTTAGAAAAGAACCTCGTTTCGCCGTTTTCGAGGACCGGGAGTGTTCGGTAAACCGGAGGATAATTCTTCACCTCCACTGGTTCGGGTCTAACGTTGATTCTCGTGTTGCTGTCATTTCAAAAGAAAGTGAGGATCTAAATAAGCCAAGGGGTATGAAAACCATACTTTCCGGTCACTTGCCGAAGTTTCTGTCTTGGCAAAGGGTCTGAGCCGGAGGAAATAATAGTTACCTCTTCTTCAGCTGCTTGGCTGGCTTCGTGTCATCCTGATAATAGTCAGTGTCAATAAGATAATTGAAAAACAAGCCAAGAGAGTCAAGGGTTACCTCCGACTCAGAGGTGTCATCTAGATTAAGCAGATCAGAGGCCCTTGGTTTCTTTTTCTTCTTGGCCGTCTTGTTAACGGTTTTCTTGGCGGCTTTCTTGGCAGCCCCGGCCTTCTTGGCAGCTTCATGATCATATGTCTTCTTCCAAAAATCAGACTTACCCTGTAAAAGTCATCAAAGGTTGAGTTAGAAAAATTTTTGAATAATGAAGTAAAGGTAAATAAGTTCAGAGACTCACATCCGGTGGTGGGTTAAGTTTGCAGAAAGGGTTTAGACCTACTTTACTGCAATCCTTAGAATCTTCATTTAATAGAGTTCTTGTCATTTCAATAAGTGTGTCATCAGATAGACGCAAAGGGCTATGGCGTAATGGATCCTTTGTGCTGCCTGAGTATGTACACATTAACCCTGGCCGGCGACTCAAGGGTATGATCCGCCATGCAGCCCAGCATTGAACTAAGTCAATGCCAGTTAATCCGTTTCCTAGCATAGCTTTAACTTTCACTATGGTGGGTGCAAGTTTCCTATGTTCAGTGGCTGAAAGCTTTCCCGGAAGATCATGTTTCGGGTCAAGACGTTCAGCGCGATAACCCGACAATAGATATTCGTCAGCCGGAGAAGTATCTTTGCAATAAAACCATGTATGATTCCAATCTTTTGGGTGACTCGGCAGGCAGGCATAAGAGAAGATGGCGTCTCTTCTGCGTTGAATTGAAATTCCACCAAGTTCCAAGCTAGGGCCGTTCGTAAACTCATTCTGGCGGTTCAAATAAAAGTATTCTCTGAAAAGCTCAACACTCGGCTCCTCTTGAAGGTATACTTCGCAGAAGACTTGAAAGTTGCAGATATTCGACACGGAGTTGGGTCCAATGTCTTGAGGATGGAGCTCGAAGAAGTGCAGGACATCTCGGAAAAACTTACAGCCGGGTGGTGAGAAACCCCGATTCATACGATCAGTGAATACGATGACTTCGCCCTCCTTCGGTTGAGGTATTTCTTCGCCTGGTTCATGGGCACGGTAGTGCATGACATTCTTTTCTGGCAAATATCTGATTTTGACAAAGTCTTTAAGCATGCCCTCAGTGGCAATGGAGGGAACCCAGTTGCATGCATATAATGTCTTTGGCGGCATTGCGAAGAGAGAAAGCCTAAAGAAAGGGGAATTTTGATCGGTTCAAATCAGATTGGTGAAATCACATGTGAACAGTTACAGTATATATATATATATATTCAGAATGGCGGCTTAAGTGAGGACTAATGATATATGGGTAATTATAAGCCGGACATGTAAGCCGCCATGACACGTATTGGTATTCAGGATCTGACAAGAGCAAAATTTTACTAAGTGTTGAGACAAACAGGTTTCATAGATTAAGGATATAAGATTGGATTTGCAGCTACTCAGAAAAATGGAATAAAATTAAAACCTAAGGTGGCGGCAGCAGAAGAGCAGGGGTGTTCAGATGAGATCTGTTGTAAGAAAGATATGGTCTGATATAAAAAATAAGTGCTAAAACTGTTGTCGCGTAAGGTTTATGTGGTTTTCGGATCTAAGCCATGAATCTAAGCAAGAAGGAATAAGGGCGATGACGAACACCGATGAACACTGAAACCCTAATGATAGATCCATGGTGAGGAAGGGGAAGACTTATTGATGCTGACGAGACAGCGGAAAGGCGCTGCGGTGCTCTGGTCCGTTCAGGGTGATGCAACGGCCGGAGTCGATGAAGGAGACGAAGGTTGACGGCGGCGGAGCTTGGGTGCACTGGGACGTCGTGAGGAGGAATAAGAAGGAGAGAAGGCAAAGGGGGAGAATGAGAAGTGAGCTCGTGGCCTTATTTATAAGGCCGGAAGGATAAACGGCATGCGCGGGAATCGAGGAGACAAAAAGGTGGATATGTAACGGCGTGAGCGCCTCGATTTTTGGAAGGGTCAGTTAAGAAAAAGATTTATTTGGGCCATGCGTCGTATTAATTACAGGTGACGTTATGGCGGGTTAAAGCAATTTCCCAAGATGACGTCATGGCGGGTTACAGCACGGCACAGGAAGAGGAAGGCAAATTTTTTTCTAAATGTTGAAGATTGACATGAACAAGTTCAAATCAACCTGGGGCCTAATGTTGGGGATATGACTATCAGATATGACCCGCCCAGGAGGGGCCGGATCATCCATTATGGCGGTTCATCTAAATGAAGCCCAAGAATATACTAAGGATGGCGGTTCATAGATAGGCTTGTTAAAGGGCCCAAGTATGGGGGCGGCTTAAGGCCCGTAAGTGTAAACCGCCATGTATATGTAAACTTGTATTGTAAGGCATGTAAGATAAGTCACCGAGCCGGACACGACTGTATGAGCCAGAAGGGACTCTATAGGCTGCAGGGCATCAACCCATGTATAAGGGGACGACCCGACAGCGTCTTAGGGTAAGAAACAACAAGACAAAAGCCAGGCAAAGCATGTTTGCTCCCTGGTAATCAAAACCCTAGCAATACCACCTCAAACTAGAGTAGGCTTTTACCTTCACCGTAAGGGGCCGAACCAGTATAAATTCTCTGTGTCCTTTGTCCCGTTTTAACCCCTTTAAGTTAACCTCATCGCAATGGCTCCACAACTAAGTCCTTCTACGAGGAAATCTGTCGTGACACTTCCACGATAGCACGCTTAATGTTCGTTGATAATGTAGTGTTATATGAGTTATATGGAATTGATGACCGAACATTGTTTGGAGTCCCGGATGAGATCATGGACATGAAGGAGAGATCCGAATGGTCTAGAGGTAAAGATTGATATGTAGGACGATACTATTTGGACACCGGAAGGGTTTTGGGTAGTACCAGGTAGTCATCGGATCACCGGAAGGGGTTTCGGGAAGCCCCGGGAGGATGATGAGCCTATTGGGCCAATACAGGGGATCACACTAGCCCACAAGGGGCTGGCCCACCCCCCTATGGCAGCTGACCTATGGGAGAAAGGAAGGAGGGTGATTCGACCTCCCCCTTGCTACCTCTTGAGCACTGTGTTGGTTTTCCCTTGAAGAGGAAATGGTGATGCAGCAGAGCAGCGTCAGTATTTCCCTCAGTTTTTGAGAACCAAGGTATCAATCCAGTAGGAGGCCACACACGAGTCCCTCGCACCTACACAAACAAATAAACTCCTCGCAACCAATGTGATAAAGGGGCTGTCAATCCCTTCACGGTCACCTATGAGAGTGAGATCTGATAGATATGATAAGATAATATTTTTGGTATCTTTATGATAAAGAGAAATAAAGATGTAAGTAAAATAAATGGCAAAGGAAATAACTAAGTATTGGAAGATTAATATGATGGAAAATAGACCTAGGGGCCATAGGTTTCACTAGAGGCTTCTCTCGAGAGCATAAGTATTACAGTGGGTGAACAAATTACTGTTGAGCAATTGACAAAATTGAGCATAGTTATGAGAATATCTAGGTATGATCATGTATATAGGCATCACATCCGAGACAAGTAGACCGACTCCTGCCTGCATCTACTACTATTACTCCACACATCGACCACTATCTAGCATGCATCTAGAGTATTAAGTTCAAGACAACAGAGTAACGCTTTAAGCAAGACGACATGATGTAGAGGGATAAACTCATGCAATATGATATAAACCCCATCTTGTTATCCTCAATGGCAACAATACAATACGTGCCTTGCTGCCCCTACTGTCACTGGGAAAGGACACCGCAGGATTGAACCCAAAGCTAAGCACTTCTCCCATTGCAAGAAAGATCAATCTAGTAGGCCAAACCAAACTGATAATTCGAAGAGACTTGCAAAGATAACCAATCATACATAAAAGAATTCAGAGAAGATTCAAATATAGTTCATAGATAAACTTGATCATAAACCCACAATTCATCGGTCTCAACAAACACACCGCAAAAGAAGATTACATCGAATAGATCTCCACAAGAGAGGGGGAGAACTTTGTATTGAGATCCAAAAAGAGAGAAGAAGCCATCTAGCTAAAAACTATGGACCCGTAGGTCTAAAGTAAACTACTCACACTTCATCGGAGAGGCTATGGTGTTGATGTAGAAGCCCTCCGTGATCGATACCCCTCCGGCGGAGCTCCAGAAAAGGCCCCAAGATGGGATCTCGTGGATACAGAAAGTTATGGTGGTGGAATTAGGGTTTTGGCTCCGTATCTGGTAGTTTGGGGGTACGCAGGTATATATAGGAGGAAGGAGTACGTCGGTGGAGCAACGTGGTCCCCACGAGGGTGGAGGGCGCGCCTGGGGGGGGGGGTAGGCTCACCCCCTATCTCGTGCCTTCCTGGTTGATTGCTTGACGTAGGGTCCAAGTCCTCTGGATCATGTTCGTTCCGGAAATCACGTTCCCGAAGGTTTCATTCCGTTTGGACTCCATTTGATATTTTTTTTCTACGAAACTCTGAAATAGGCAAAAAACATCAATTCTGGGCTGGGCCTCCGGTTAATAGGTTAGTCCCCAAAAAAATAAAAGTGTATAATAAAGCCCAATAATGTCCAGAACAGGATATAATATAGCATGGAACAATAAAAAATTATAGATACATTGGAGACGTATCAAGCATCCCCAAGCTTAATTCCCGCTTGTCCTCGAGTAGGTAAATGATAAAAACAGAATTTTTGATGTGGAATGCTACTTGGCATAATTTCAATGTAATTCTCTTAATTGTGGTATGAATATTCAAATCCGAAAGATTCAAGACAAAAATTCAATATTGACATAGAAATAATAATACTTCAAGCATACTAACTAAGCAATTATGTCTCTTCAAAATAACATGGCCAAAGAAAGTTATCCCTACAAAATCATATAGTCTGGCTATGCTCCATCTTCACCACACAAAGTATTCAAATCATGCAAAACCCCGATGACAAGCCAAGCAATTGTTTCATACTTTTGGTGTTCTCAAACTTTTTCAACCTTCACGCAATACATGAGCGTGAGCCATGGACATAGCACTATAGGTGGAATAGAATGGTGGTTGTGGAGAAGACAAAAAGGGAGAAGATAGTCTCACATCAACTAGGCGTATCAACGGGCTATGGAGATGCCCATTAATAGATATCAATGTGAGTGAGTAGGGATTGCCATGCAACGGATGCACTAGAGCTATAAATGTATGAAAGCTCAACAAAAGAAACTAAGTGGGTGTGCATCCAACTTGCTTGCTCACGAAGACCTAGGGCATTTGAGGAAGCCCATTGTTGGAATATATAAGTCAAGTTCTATAATGAAAAATTCCCACTAGTATATGAAAATGATAACATAGGAGACTCTCTATCATGATGATCATGGTGCTACTTTGAAGCACAAGTGTGGAAAAAAAGGATAGTAGTATTGCCCCTTTTTATTTATTTACTCTTTTTTGGGACTTTTTTTATTTGGCCTTTCTCTTTTTTTGGGACAATACTCTATGAATGATGATCATCACACTTCTATTTTTTTACAACTCAATGATTACAACTCGATACTAGAACAAACTATGACTATATGAATGCCTTCGGCAGTATGCCGGGATAGCAATGATGCATGAGTGACTTATATGAAAGAATTATGAACGGTGGCTTTGCCACAACTAAAATGTCAACTACATGATCATGAGAAGCAATATGACAATGATGGAGCGTGTCATAGCAAATGGAACGGTGGAAAGTTGCATGGCAATATATCTCGGAATGGCTATGGAAATGCCATCATAGGTAGGTATGGTGGCTGTTTTGAGGAAGGCATATGGTGGGTGTATGGTACTGGCGAAAGGTGCGTGGTATTAGAGAGGCTAGCAATGGTGGATGGGTGAGAGTGCGTATAATCGATGGACTCAACATTAGTCATAAATAACTCACATACTTATTGCAAAAATATATTAGTTATTGAAGCAAAGTACTACGCGCGTGCTCCTAGGGGGATAGATTGGTAGGAAAAGACCATCGCTCGTCCCCGACCGCCACTCATAAGAAGGACAATCAATAAACACATCATGCTCTGACTTCTTAACATAACGGTTCACCATACGTGCATGCTACAGTGTCGGCGTTCTGGGAACGGGGGTCCCCAGACTTGCCTGCCTGTGGCCCGCTGCGTGGCTAAGCCAGCAGGCCGTACGACCCATCTTCATCAACAATGTCGGACGTGGGGCTCTGGCTAACCCTTAAGGTTCAAACACTGGGGTGCGCGCGAAGTCTTTCCCTCCTACCGATCTGCGCTCAAGCTCGCTAAGATCTTGCGGACGAACTCGATGAACTCACAACACGGAAGGACACGGGGTTTATACTGGTTCGGGCCACCATTGTGGTGTAATACCCTACTCCAGTGTGGTGGTGGTGGATTGCCTCTTGGGCTGATGATGAACAGTACAAGGCAAGAACAGCCTCTTGAGGTTGAGGTGTTCTTGTGATTTCGGACTTGTGTGTCTCTCAAGCTAAGGTGAGATCTCTCTGGATCTGATCAGATCCCCCCTACTATGGTGGTGGCTAGTCCTATTTATAAAGGCCATGGTCCTCTTCCCAAATATTGAGCGGGAAGGGAGCCAACAATGGCAGGCTAATTTGAAGGGGGACAACTAGTACAAGCTATCCTGACAAAAGTAGTCTTCGCCTGCACAAAGCTCTGGTGGTGACGCCGTCTTGGGCTCCATGATGACCTCCGTCTTGCAGTCCATGGTCTTGGTCTTGTTGCACCTAAATGGCAACCTTTGCCTAATGCCTCGGTACTCCGCGGCTGCGCCTGCCCCCTTTGCACCAAAGAGGAAACAAGGACGCTGCGCGCGCTGGCGCCCGCCTGGTGTCAATCGTCATGGCTCACGTCACGAGATCCTCATGAGGTTCGCCTCGCCTTGATATCTCCGCTCCTTGTGAGCCTGCCTAGCTAGGCCACTCCAGAGGAGGTCTTGCGTCATCCGCCTCGCGAGGCTTGGCCCCTCGCGAGGGTCTTGGATGCTTTGTTGGTGAAGATGGGCCGTACGGCCTGCTGGCTCCGCCACGCCGCGGGCCGCAGGCAGGCATGTCTGGGGACCCCCGTTCCTAGAACGCCGACAGTAGCCCCCGGGCCCAAGGTGCGCGTGGGTTTGGCTTCGCGGCGAAGCCAAGGGTCAAGTTCGGAGCACCGCGGGCCCCAAAAGCCTGCGGCCTCAGTTGACGTGTGGCGGTTGATTGTACGTGGCGTCTCCGCTTCCCCATGTTGCCTCGGCAACTGCTTGACCTGACAAAAGGTTGGCACGAGCTGCACTTGCCTTCATTGCTTCTTCCTTGCCTCGCTCCAGATCCCCTTTCTTGCTCTTCGCCGCCGCTACCTACAGATCTACTCCGACCTCGCTCTGCATCTGCCGCCCATGGCGCCGCGCAAGGTCAATACTTCCTCGGACCCGGTTGGTACGAGCCCGCTCTTGAGGCGCCCACTATCACGGAGAAAAGCCTTGCCTCCGTGCGCCTGCTGACGGCGGGAGAAAGCAACGAGTGGGGGAAGACGGAGCTCCGGCTTGCCTCCGACGAGCTGGAGCCTGAGGGGAGCACCTTCTTTCCCTTCTTTTCGAGCAGCGTTGCCGTCGGGTTGGTCCCTCCCTTCTCTGATTTCTTTTATGAAGTCCTCGACCACTATGGGCTGCAAGCGTTGCATCTCCATCCCAACTCTGTCCTCCTCCTATCCATCTTTGCCTACTACTGTGAGGCGTACCTGGGCGTGATGTCGTCCGTGGCGCTCCTGCACCATTTATGCTTCCTCCGCGTCAGCGAGGGTCACATCTCTGGGTGCACCAACTTCGTTGCGTCCGGCAAGGCCAACTCGATCTCGAGCACCGGGAAGAGGGCCGACAACATTCGATCCAAATGGGTCATGGTGGACGCCAAGCTCGCCCATCCGCGCTTGGGGTTGCCGAAGGAGGTGCCCGGCAAGGCAAGGAGTGGCCTAGGGCGGAGCTTGTCGATGAGCGGGCATCGTCAGTGTTGGGGCAGATGATGACTGACCTAAAGCCGGGCAATGCGAGGGCGGCCAAAATAACGGGAGCGATGCTCCTGAGGGAGTTCTTGATGCTGCGGGTCGCCCCACTCCAGGCGCGCGCGCGCCCCTCCTGGGAGCTTGAATGAGGGGAAAACAAGGCCCGCCTGAGGCCAGGGGACCTGCCTAACGATGAACTGGACGTCGTCCTGTGTCTCATAGTCGGAGACAACCAGGAGTACCCGCCTAGCGCCTTCATTCCCCTGTTCCAACGCAGGGACCGGGAGGAGTTCATCGCCTCCAGGCCGACTTTTGATGCGCGCGGGCTGGTGCCGCCGGTGTTTTCGGGAGCTCCTTCGGTGCGGAAACCGGTGGAGGTGTCTTCTACCGAGTCCCGCGGAGAGGGGGAAGAGGAGGCGGACTCGGAGGAGACTCCGGAAGAGGTGGGGGAGACCTCCCCTCCGAGCAAGGCCGAGATTCTCCGCGCCCTTCCTGATGATGCCGAGGCCAATGCCTACCAAGGAGGGAAGGAGCAACCCCTCGTCCCGACGAAGGGTAGGTCGTCACTGGTGGACCGTGGTGCCGCCTCCACCCCAACACCTCCTGGGGCTGGATCCGGTTCTGCCTCCGCATCGCATGGTGCCACCGAAGCCCGAGCGCCTGCCCCTCAGGTCCCAATGCTGTCGGGCCTCAAGCTTCGCAGGCGAAAGGTGGAGTACCTTGCAGTGGACCGGTAGGTGTTTCGAACTTCGCCTTGTCCCTGCTGGTACCTATTATTTCTGACGCTCGCCTTTGGTTGATCAGGCCGACATCTTCGGCGAAGAAGAGGAAGAAGGGTACGGCGGCTGTGCCTCCCTCCGCAGAGCAAGGAGGCAACATCGCCCGTGTCTCCCCAACCCGGTCGCCCTTGCGGGGCCAGGAGGAACATCTCCGCGTGGAATCAGCCCCCATAGCCCCGCTGGCTCCGGAAGTGCCGGTGCTTGGCACGGCTGACGAGGTCCCAGCTGCTCTGGGGCCCGCGGTCTCCCAAGCCCTGGTGATGATCTCGCTTCCTCCTACCGCTACACCTCCACTTCCTAGTCCTTCTGCTCCTGCTACCGTCTGGGAGCGTGCCCTTTCAGAGATGACCCAACTTGAGCGCTGACCCGCGCCTGGTGGCCGGGCGTCTGGAGTTGGCCTCCGGCTGGCTTCATTTCGACCTGGCGGCACGCATGGCGCCGGGCCAGGCTGTTGTGGCTTCCGAGAGGGAGAAGCAAGGAGCCGCCGGCGCTGCAGCCGATCGTGAGGCGGTGCTGAAAGACGCCAAGGCCGCCCGTGACCGCTGCCAAGCGCTGGAGGGTGAGTTGCAGAGCCTACGCGACAAGCACGCTGAAGAGGTATGTCGCCGCCAAGCAGAGGAGAAGGAGATGAAGGCCCGGGAGGAAGCCGTCAAGAACCGTGATGCTGAGCTGGCGGAGCTGGGGAAGAAGCAGGCTGCCAAGCGCAACCGGTTGGAAGAGTTGGAGTAGAAGATGGGGGCGAGAGAGGCCGATCTTAACGCTAAGGAGCGAGTCTTGGCCAAAGACCGTGTGGCCTTCGCCGATCTCGAGAAGAGATATCGCAAGGCGCTGAGGACGCTCTACGAGCATGGCCTGGAGAAGCCGCTGGACACTGACGAGGACGGCCCCGCCCAGCTGCTTCCTCTCATGGTGAAGGCGCTTGAGGAGGTCGTTGAGGGCCTCGGTCCCATGGCAGAGGCAGAAGTTCATGTTCTGTCTTCAGCCGCACTGACTCGCGTCTTCAGCCATCTGCACCTCCGCGACCCCAATGCCCAGCTTGATGAGCTGCTGGAGCCTGTGGCTGAAGATCTCTACGAAGCCGCCGCCGCAGCTGTTCAAGGTCAAGTGGAGGCTTTGCTGGGGAAGTTCTGCGGCTTTGTCTCTGATCCTCTGTCTAGCGATGCCGCGGATCCTGCGGCTGGTGGTGAAGGTGAGCACATCATCGCCCATGGGGGAGCACCTTCCACAGGCGACGGCGACATCCAGGGGTGACCTGCGGCTATTCTTCTTGTTTCATTCCTGCGACATACATCAGGCCTCGTGGAGGCGTTTAGACTTTTCATTTGGTATTGTGAGAACAATATGCTTGTAATATTTTCTTCGAGATTTTGCGTTTTCCTTCTTATTTGCTTTGTTCTGCGTCGGCAGAGCCCGGCCTCGCGCATACCTCAACCGCCATTGGGCCGACCGGAGACCAGGACGGTACAAGGAGTGAGGGGCTACATGACCAGTTAGGCTCCCGAGTCACGGTGCTCAGGAGTCCCCCTTGACGTGCAAACAACATATAGGGAGAGTTCGTGAGGATAGATTAATGTTCTACGTCGGCAGAGCCCGGCCCCGCGCATACCTCAATCACCATTGGGCCGACCAAAGACCAGGACGGACCAAGGAGTGAGGGGCTATGTGACTAGTTAGGCTCCTGAGTCGCGATGCTCAGGAGTCCCCCTTGACGTTCAAACAATTTCCATACCTGCCCTCGCCGAGGCCTCAGGAGGGGCTCGGACGCCCAGGCCCGGGGGACCTGGTTGGGTGGCATGCGCTTGGGCGTGACTTGAGCGCAGCCCTCGTGCCCAGCTCCCTCGTGCGACTCTCCCGAGGGGAGGCGTCATGGTGAGGCTAGGCGCTGAGCTCTGGGCTCCCTGAGGTTGGTACGACCGTGGGGTTTCCCTCAGTTGTTTATCACCAGCGCGGAACATAGTGCTTCCGCTTGTGCACGGGCATAGCCGCTCCTTGGAAGTGTCGACAGCCAGCGCGGAGCATGGAGCTTCCACTTGGGCGTGGGATGGGGAGCCCCCTCCGGGAGGAGGCCCCGGGGCGTGTACAGCCCCGCCTTGACACGTGGCTTGCACGACAGGGCTGCGAGGTGTATCTGGGCACTCGTGAGCCAGCGCGGGATGATAACCCACAAGTATAGGGGATCACAACAGTTTTCGAGGGTAGAGTATTCAACCCAAATTTATTGATTCGACACAAGGGGAGCCAAAGAATATTCTGAAGTATTAGCAGCTGAGTTGTCAATTCAACCACACCTGGAAACTTAATATCTGCAGCAAAGTGTTTAGTAGCAAAGTAATAGTATGATAGTAGTGGTAACGGTAGCTAAAGGTAACAGTAGTAAAAGTAGTGTTTTTGGTATTTTGTAGTGATGATAGCAATAGCAACGGAAAAGTAAATAAGTGAAGAACAATATATGGAAAGCTCGTAGGCAATGGATCGATGATGGAGAATTATGCCGGATGCGGTTCATCATGTAACAGTCATAACCTAGGGTGACACAGAACTAGCTCCAGTTCATCAATGTAATGTAGGCATGTATTCCGAATATAGTCATACGTGCTTATGGAAAAGAACTTTCATGACATCTTTTGTCCTACCCTCCCATGGCAGCGGGGTCCTTATGGAAACTAAGGGATATTAAGGCCTCCTTTTAATAGAGTACCGGAACAAAGCATTAACACATAGTGAATACATGAACTCCTCAAACTACGGTCATCACCGGTAAGTATCCCGATTATTGTCACTTCGGGGTTAACGGATCATAACACATAATAGGTGACTATAGACTTGCAAGATAGGATCAAGAACTCTCATATATTGATGAAAACATAATAAGTTCAGATCTGAAATCATGGCACTCGGGCCCTACTGACAAGCATTAAGCATAGCAAAGTCATAGCAACATCAATCTCAGAACATAGTGGATACTAGGGATCAAACCCTAACAAAACTAACTCGATTACATGATAAATCTCATCCAACCCATCACCGGCCAGCAAGCCTACGATGGAATTACTCACACACGGCGGTGAGCATCATGAAATTGGTGATGGAGGATGGTTGATGATGACGATGGCGACGGATTCCCCTCTTCGGAGCCCCGAACGGACTCCAGATCAGCCCTCCCGAGAGGTTTAGGGCTTGGCGGTGGTTCTGTATCGTAAAACGTGATGAATCCTTCTCTTTGAGTTTTTTCTCCCCGAAACACAATATATAGAGTTGGAGTTGGAGTCGGAGGAGCACCAGGGGCCCACGAGGTAGGGGCGCGCCCTAGGGGGGCAGGCGCGCCCCCCACCCTCGTGGACAGGTGGCGGGCCCCCCTAGCCTTCATCTTTTGCAGGTATTTTTTATATTTTCCAAAAAGTTTCTCCGTGAAGTTTCAGGTCATTCCGAGAATGTTTGTTTCTGCACATAAATAACACCATGGTAATTCTGCTGAAAACAGCGTCAGTCCGGGTTAGTTCCATTCAAATCATGCAAGTTAGAGTCTAAAACAAGGGCGAAAGTGTTTGGAAAAGTAGATACAACGGAGACGTATCAACTCCCCCAAGCTTAAACCTTTGCTTGTGCTCAAGCAATTCAGTTGATAAACTGAAAGTGATAAAGAAAAACTTTTACAAACTCTGTTTGCTCTTGTTGTTGTAAATATGTGAAGCCAACATATAAGTTTTCAGCAAAGATTATAACTAACCACATTCACAATAACGCATAGGTCTCAAGTTTACTCATATCAATGGCATAATCAACTAGCGATCCATAATAATAAATCTCGGATGACAACACTTTCTCAAAACAATCATAATATGATATAACAAGATGGTATCTCGCTAGCCCTTTCTGAGACAGCAAAACATAAATGCAGAGCACCTTTAAAGATCAAGGACTGACTAGACATTGTAATTCATGGTAAAAGAGATCTAGTCAAGTCATACCCAATGTAAACTAACAGTAATGAATGCAAATGGCAGCGGTGCTCTCCAACTGGTGCTTTTTAATTAGAGGGTGATGACTCAGCATAAAAGTAAATAGATAGGCCCTTCGCAGAGGGAAGCAGGGATTTGTAGAGGTGCCAGAGCTCGGTTTTGAAACAGAGGTGAATAATATTTTGAGCGGCATACATTCATTATCAACATAACAACCAAGAGATGACAATATCTTCCATGCTACACACATTATAGGCAGTTCCCAAACAGAATGGTAAAGTTTATACTCCCCCTTCCACCAACAAGCATCAATCCATGGCTTGCTCGAAACAATGAGTGCCTCCAACTAACAAGAGTCCCAGTGGGAGATTTGTTTGCAATTATTTTGATTTAGTTTGCATAAAGCATGGGACTGGGCATCCCGATGACCAGCCATTTATCTCGTGAGTGAGGAGCGGAGTCCACTCCTCTTGAGAATAACCCGCCTAACATGGAAGATACAGACAGCCCTAGTTGATACATGAGCTATTCAAGCATAAAAAACAAGATATTTATTTGAAGGTTTAGAGTTTGGCACATACAAATTTACTTGGAATGGCAGGTAGATACCGTATATAGGTAGGTATAGTGGACTCATTTGGAATAACTTTGGGGTTTATGGAGTTGGATGCACAAGCAGTATTCCCGCTTAGTACATGTGAAGGCTAGCAAAACACTGGGAAGCGACCAGCTAGAGAGCGACAACAGTCATTAACATGAATTAAAATTAATCAACACCGAATGCAAGCATGAGTAGGATATAATCCACCATGAACATAAATATCATGAAGGCTATGTTGATTTTGTTTCAACTACATGCGTAAACATGTGCCAAGTCGAGTCACTTAAATCATTCAGAGGAGGATACCACCCTATCATACCACATCATAACCATTTTAATAGCATGTTGGCACGCAAGGTAAACCATTATAACTCATAGCTAATCAAGCATGGCATAAGCACTATGATCTCTAGTTGTCATTGCAAACATGTTTATTCATAATAGGCTGAATCAGGAACGATGAACTAATCATATTTACAAAAACAAAAGAGGTCGAGTTCATACCAGCCTTTCTCATCTCAGTCAGTCCATCATATATCATCATAATTGCCTTTTACTTGCACGACCAAACGATGTGAATAATAATAATAGTGCACGTGCATTGGACTAACCTGGAATCTGCAAGCATTCAATAAACAGGAGAAGACAAGGAAATATGGGCTCTTTTGTCATATCAACAATAATGCATATAAGAGCCACTTCAACAATTTAATTATGGTCTTCTCCTATCGACCCCCAAAGAAAAGAAAAGAAATAAAACTATTTACACGGGAAAGCTCCCAACAAGCCAAAGAAGAACAGGAAATCTTTTTAGATTTTCTTTTTAATTACTACTACAAGCATGGAAAGTAAACTAATTAAAAGCTACAACTATTTTTTTGGTTTTTCTTAAGGTTAATCAGACACACAAGAAGAAGGCATAAAAAGGAAAATAAACTAGCATGGATGATATGATGAAAAAGTATGAGCACCGACATCTAGCAGTGAGTGTGTGAACATGAATGTAATGTCGGTGGGAAATACGTACTCCCCCAAGCTTAGGCTTTTGGCCTAAGTTGGTCTATGGCCACGACTGGCCTGGCGGATATCCATAATAATAGTTGGGGTCGTACTGAGATGCAGCGGCTATCGCCTCCAGAGCTGCAGCGTGGCGACGAGCAGCCTCCGCCCTCCTCTCGTACTCATCTGCCTCCTCTCTAGTAATGACATATCCTCCTCTTTCCTGATAATCAAAGAAAGTAGGAGCAGGGAGAGTAATATGGACAACACAGCGTATGTCAAAGATTAAGCGATACTGGAGAGGTGATTCATTCCTCTCGACAAACTGGTGGTGAACCATAGCATTAAAATCTAGGTAAGCAGGAGGTAATCAATATCATCTTCACGTATGGCTACACCAAGAAAGTTAACTATGCGGGTTGCATAAATTCCACCAAAGAAATCTCCATTAAATCTATTAAGATGCAACCTACGTGCAACAATGGCTCCCAAATTATAAGATTTGTCTCCTGAGGGAGTCCTAGATTAGGGGGTCTCCGGACAGCCGGACTATATCCTTTGACCGGACTGTTGGACTATGAAGATAAAAGATTGAAGATTTCGTCTCGTGTCCGGATGAGACTCTACATGGCATGGAAGGCAAGCTAGGAAGTACGGATATGGATATCTCCTCCTTTGTAACCGACCTTGTGTAACCCTAACCCCTTTCGGTGTCTATATAAACCGGAGGGTTTTAGTCCGTAGAAAAACGGACAATCATACCATAGGCTAGCTTCTAGGGTTTAGCCTCTCCGATCTCGTGGTAGATCAACTCTTGTAATACCCATATCATCAAGAATAAATCGAGCAGGACGTAGGGTTTTACCTCCATCAAGAGGGCCCGAACCTGGGTAAAACATCGTGTCCCCTGCCTCCTGTTACCATCCGCCTTAGATGCACAGTTCGGGACCCCTACCCGAGATTCGCTAGTTTTGACACCGACATTGGTGCTTTCATTGATAGTTCCTCTGTGTCATCGCCATTAGGCTTGATGGCTCCTACTATCATCGGTAGCGATGCAGTCCAGGGTGAGACTTTTCTCCCCGGACAGATCTTTGTGTTCGGCGGCTTCGCACTGCGGGTCAACTCGATTGGCCATCTGGAGCAGATCTAAAGTTACGCCCCTGGCCACCAGGTCAGGTTTGGAAGCTTAAACTATATGGCCGATATCCGTGCAGACTTGATCTTCGACGGATTCGAGCCCCTGCCTTGTGCGCCACGCGGTCACGATGAGTACGATTTAGCTCTACCATTGGATAGTGTTCAAGAAACCGCACCGGCAGCCGCTCCGACCCTTAATTCGGAGCCAGTTGTGCCATCCATGGATGGGTGGATAGACCCCGCCACAGAGGCCGTATCCTCAGCAGCGATCGAGCCAATATCGACCTTACCCTTCACGAGAGCCGTGTTGTCAAACTGCCGGATCCTTCTCCGGCCACGGACTCCGAACCGCCTGCGCCCGTTCCTGTCGAATCCGATTGGGCGCCGATCATGGAGTTTACCCCCGCGGATATTTTTCAGCACTCGCCCTTCGGCGACATACTGAACTCATTAAGGTCTCTCTCCTTGTCAGGAGAGTCCTGGCCGAACTATGTCTGGCAGGATTGGGATGCGAATGACGAAGAAATTCGCCGCCCACCCACCACCCACTTAGTAGCCACTGTCAATGACTTAACCGACATGCTCGAATTCGACTCCGAAGACATCGACGGTATGGACGACGATGCGGGAGGCGAAGAGGAACCACTGCCCACAGGGCACTGGACGGCCACCTCATCATATGACATATACGTGGTGGACACACCCAAAGAAAGCAACGATGAGGAACGGAAGGACGCAGCGAAGGGTTGTTCCCTCGAGAAACAGTCAAAGTGGTGGCGTAAACACCGCTCCAAATCCCGCCTCGGCAGAAATAACGATCATATAGACCCAGCGATAGAGCAGGGTGAACCATCGCCTGACCAGGGCAACATGGGGAATCAAACCGAACAACCCGACTCTGTCGAAGATAACAGTCCGGACGACACCACACCGGACAGGCGCCAGGAGCAACATAACGCCCACCAAAGGCTTGTTGCCACGGCGAGGAGCCTGAAAAAACAGAAGCAAAGGCTCAAGGCTGCACAAGACACACTCAAAATCAAATGGAGTGAAGTACTCAACACTATAGCGAAGTACGACAGTAACTGCCACACCAAGAGCTATCCGAAGCGAAAGTTGCTACCTGAATTTGATGAGGAGGCCTTAGATCCTCCACAATTAAAAAAATAAAACGGCCATCCGGTCAGATAGACGACCTCATAGCCAACATAAAGCGGCAAACGACGCCGCACATAAACCAGTACGCGATCCGCGTAAGGGCTCGCATCAAAAGGATAGTGCAACCATATCCATCTATGGACCACGCAAGCGTGCTCCAACATACAATGCAACACAACAAACATCCGAACACCACGGTACACCCAAATACAGGGGTGCCGCACACCCTCTATGTTTCACCGACGAGGTGCTGGATCATGAATTTCCAGAGGGATTCAAACCCGTAAACATAGAGGCGTACGACGGAACAACATACCCTGGGGTCTGGATTGAGGACTACATCCTCCATATCCATATGGCTCGAGGAGATGATCTCCACGCCATCAAGTACCTATCCCTCAAGCTCAAAGGGCCAGCTCGGCACTGGCTTAAAAGCCTCCCCAAAAACTCCATCGGAAGCTGGGAAGAGCTCGAAGACGCCTTTCGGGCAAATTTTCAAGGGACATATGTCCGACCACCGGATGCAGATGATTTAAGTCATATAACTCAACAGCCCGGTGAGTCAGCCCGAAAACTTTGGAATAGGTTCCTCACTAAAAAGAACCAAATAGTCGACTGTCCAGGCGCCGAAGCCTTAGCAGCTTTCAAGCATAGCGTTCGAGACAAATGGCTTGCCAGACACCTCGGTTAAGAAAAGTCGAGAACAATGGCAGCATTAACAAGCCTCATGACCCGTTTTTGCGCGGGCGAGGACAGCTGGTTAGCCCGATGCAGCACCAGCGACCCAAGTACATCCGAAGTCAGGGATGGAAACGGGAAATCATGACGCAGCAAGAATAAGCGCCGGAATAAAGAAGACAGCCTGAAGAGCACGGCAATAAATGCCGGATTTAGAAGCTCTCGGCCAGGCCAGCAGAAGCCGCCCTCCAAAGGCAACAGAGACGAACTGTCCAGCCTAAACAAAATTCTGGATGAAATATGTCAGATCCATAGCACCCCTGATAAACCTGCAAATCATACCTGTTGGGGATATTACTATTGGGCGTAAACCGGCCAGGAGTAGCCGGATTAAATTTATGAAGATTAGAAGCCCATGAAGATGATGGCACTTTACGAAGGCCCAAGTTCCAGAAGTGAGTTAAGGCCTGTAGATATAAACCGACTTAATCATGCAACTTGCTTTGTAAGATAGGAAGTGTAGAGACCGAACCGGAAACGTTTATGATCTGGCTTCGGGACTCTATAAACCGACGGGCGCCACCCATGTATATAAGGGGACGACCCAGCAGCGATTGAAGGGACAGACAACAACTCGAGAGCCAGACAAAGAGGATTCGCTCCCTGGCCTTCGAAACCTAAGCAATACCAATCACAACTAGACGTAGGCTTTTACCTTCATCGAAGGGCCCCAACTAGTATAAACTCTCCGTGTCCCCTTGTCCAGTTTAACCCCTTTAAGTTAACCCGTTGCGATGGCTCCACGACTCAGTCCTTTCACAAGGACATCTGCCGTGACAAACCGACGACAGTTGCGCCCACCGTGGGGCTATCGCACGATGGTTTCGAGTTCTTGAAGGGCATGTTTGATGGGCTCAAGGGATACGCTGTGGACCGGATGACGAAGAGTCGTCGCGACAAGCTCTACATCGACAACGTAGGATGGGGTCTCGAGGCCGATTCAATTGAATATGGGTACCGGGTCCCCTTTGGTGGGATTCACGTCTTCATCGACAAGATTGGCGAACCGGCCCCTGAGCCGGACACCTGCATCGACATCATCGAAATGGCTCAGCGTACAAGTTCTTCGCCGGTTCAGCCCGTGATGAAGCACGTCTTTGTAGGTGCTATCCATGGAGCAGAATACAAGGGCGAACCGGCGTCCGATGGAGAAACCGTTGTCTGTTCCGACGACGAGTCTTCTGGAGAGACCGAATCGCTCTATCAGTTACAAGATGGCCGGATTGGTGGGGATCCGAGGGCAACAATATTTTGGACCCCCATGATCTGCCAAACCGGGCCGCTATCTTCATGGCCGGTACACAGTCGGCGCCTCACTCATCAACTGCAGTAGCAATACTCTCCGGTTCAGAAACGGCTACGCCTGCAGGAGCCGGAAGCTCTGCGCCGCCTCCGGCTCAAGTCCTGTCTGACCTTTTCGACGCTTTGGCAACATTGATGGCCGTAGAGGTGGATGCAGCAGCCCGGGATCAGCACAACGCAGAGATTGCGAAGGTGAAGGATTAAATAGCTCAGGCTAAAGCAGACTTAGCGGCAGAGAACGCTAGGATGGCTACAGAACGGGCCGAGTTGGAAGCACAGGCCTACCGGATTAGGCTAGATCAGAACGCTTCTAAAGAAGTCATGAGAAGAAGGTACCGATCGCACCTCCCGTCGGGTTATGAACCACGAAACCTCTTCAACACACCGGGAGCAGGAGCTAGTAACCAGCCAGTACTGAACCAGACGGAGGCACCAGGAGCAGGAGCGCCGGTTCAACCGCGCACGATGGACCCGCCTCATCGGAACAATGTTGTACCGCAGTATGTACCAACACCTCCCGGGCATTATTCCAACCCGTTGGACAATATCGTGGCCGCCGCTTCACGCCTGGAAGCCCTCCCAACCTACGGCGAATCACCAGTTGCGATTGAGGCACGTCGGGCTAGAGACCTCCTTCAAACGGCGCTGAACCAGCAGCAGGCATATTCACACAGTCGTGAGAGGATTCATTCCACTCCCCGTCCAAGCCGGAGCTATAGCAGACACGTGGAGGATGAACCGGCTGTGTCAAGCAGCGCATGTCGTCGTAACTTGCCGCGAGGGCACAACCCGGCAGGGGGAGGTGCTAATGCGCAAGATGTTGTGGATCATGGCCACGCGCGTCGGGAGGCCGAGTTAGCAGCTCGACACGAAGCACGTCAACATACTCTGGTTCACCCAACCCTTTAGTAGAACCAGGGGTGGTATTCAGTTCCTTAGGGGTGCCGTGTCTCACCCCCGCTTTGCGTAATGTGAGACTGCCCAAGGATTTCAAAGGACCTCGTAAGGTGCCCAATTACACCGCCGATTTGCAACCAGAGGCGTGGGTTGAAAGTTACGAGATGGCAATGGAGATGCTGGATGTGGACGAAGCGGCATGTGCCAAATACTTCACCATGATGTTGGAGGGAACAACTCGTACTTGGTTAAAGAGCTTACCAGTTAATTCTGTCGGATCATGGGCCAATTTGAAGCACCGGTTTATCCAGAACTTCAAGGATACTTGTAAGCAGCCGATGTCAATTGTGGATCTGGCCGCTTGTGTCCAAGAGGAAGGGGAGTCCATGACCCATTGGGTCAAGCGGGTCTCAGCGATTTTACATTCATCGGATCGTATCAATGTAGATACCGCAGTACTAACGTTGGAGGGAAATTGCCATTTTCTGCCGCTCAAATAGAAGTTAGGAAGGCTCAAATGTCACTGCAATGATATGTCAACGCTCATGGCCGCTTTGGTTAAATACGCCGATTCAGATAGTACCAAGGACCCGGACTCAGAGGAGCCAAGTTAAATACGCTCATGGCCGCTTTGGTTAAATACGCCGCTCAAATAGAAGTTAGAAGATAGGAAGGCTCAAACCGGGAAAGGGAAGAAGAACGGCAATGCCAAGGGTCGGCAGCATAATCCGGCAGGCCATGGGAACAGTAGTAAGCGCAAAGCCGACAGCAGCTTGGACTTTGTTGCTAACACCAATGCTCAAGAGAATGGCCAGCGCCGCAAGGGCAAGCAGCCCCAGAGGGGCGGAGGTTCAGGCTCCAGTTTGGAGCGACTGTTAAATTAGCCATGTCCAAAGCATGGATCATAGGAGAAGCCAGCGTCGCATCTTTGGAAGGACTGTTACATCATGCGGGATTTTAAGAACTCCAATATGTTCCAGTATGATAATGGCACGCCCGTCGGTTCAGGAGGTGGTTTCCACGGGCCGGGTTACGGAGGTGGCAGTTCCGGTTTAGGGTTTCAAGGCAACCAAACCGGACACATCAATTAAGGGCACCAAGGCAACCAGGGAGGTTACAACCATTAGGGGAACCAGCAGCAGCAGTAGTCGGGTTACCAGAGCAATCCCAAGCAGCTAAATAGCGGGCAATACCATGTCTTCACTACTAGTTTGTGTAAGCATGATCAGAAGCTTCACAAGAGGGCAGTAAACTCTGTTGAACCGGCAGTGCCTCAGTATTTGCGCTGGTCTGAGCAACCCATTTTGTGGAGTAGAGAGGATCACCCACCCCGGGTTGACAATCCGGGTCACTTGGCCCTGGTGGTGGCCCCTCAAGTTGGGGGGTACAAGTTCACCAAAGTGCTCATGGATGGGGGAAGTAGTATCAATATCTTATATTATGATACATTCCGCCATATGGGGTTAACAGATAAGAATCTTAAACCATCAAATACCGTTTTTCATGGTGTGGTGCCTGGTAAATCTGCATATCCAGTGGGCAAGATAGCCTTAGAGGTGGCTTTTGGAGATGACTATGATTCGAGGTCAGAAACATTGACTTTTGAGGTGGTAAAAATTAAAAGCCCGTATCACGCCCTGTTTGGACGGTCGGCCTATGCTAAGTTCATGGCAAGGCCGTGTTATGTTTATCTACAGCTTAAAATGCCAGGTCATAAGGGGACTATCATAGTACATGGAAGCAGAAAGATCGCTTTGGATTGTGAGGAAGGTGATGCGGCGTATGCTGAGTCGGTTTGTGCCACGGAGGAGTTGAAATTCTATAAGGAGCAAGTTGATCCGGCAGATATGACCTCTTTGAAAAAGCCGACTACGGAGCATGATCCGGCGTTGAAGTTCAAATCGGCTACGGACACTAAGATGATTGATTTTGTTCCTGGTGACTCATCCAAGCAATTCAGCATCAGCGCTAACCTGGATCCCAAATAGGAAAGCGCGCTCATCGAGTTCATCCGTGAGAACCGGGACATCTTCACATGGAAACCTTCTGACATGCCAGGTGTACCGAGGGAACTCACTGAGCACACACTCAACATTGATCCTAAGTTTAAACCGGTCCGGCAGTTTCTCTGCCGCTTCAATGAAGAAAGGCGTAAGGCTATCGGTGAAGAGGTAGCTCGGTTGTTGGTCGCAGGGTTTATCATGGAGGTCTTTCATCCAGAGTGGTTGGCTAATCCGGTGCTGGTTCTTAAGAAAACTGGCACTTGGCGTATGTGTGTGGATTACACAGATTTAAACAATGCTTGCCCTGCAGACCCCTTTTCTCTCCCTCGCATTGATCAGATAATTGATGCTACGACAGATTGTGACCATTTGTGTTTTCTGGATGCTTATTCTGGTTATCATCAGATCAAAATGGCGGTTAAGGACCAGGAGAAGACAACTTTCATAACTCCCTTTGGAGCCTTCTGCTATGTCTCCATGCCCTTTGGACTCAAGAGTGCCCAGGCAACTTATCAGTGCTGTGTTCAGAATTGCCTTCATAAGCAGATTGGGCGCAATGTTCATGCATATGTGGATGATATTGTGATAAAGTCCAGAAAGGAGGAAACATTGATAGATGATTTGAGAGAAACCTTTGACAACCTCCGGGTCTACAAGATGATGCTCAATCCGGAGAAGTGTGTCTTTGGTGTCCCGGTAGGCAAGCTCTTGGGTTTTCTGGTGTCAAACAAAGGAATTGAGGCTAATCCAGAAAAAATTTCAGCGATCACATCTTGGGCTAAACCGGCGTGTATCAATGACGTTCAACGTCTGGCCGGCCGGATTACAGCTTTGAGCTGTTTTACCAGTCGTCTCGGGGAGAAGGCCATCCCTTTATATCAGATGCTCAAGAAAACAGATAACTTTGTCTCGAGCGAGGCAGCTGATAAAGCGTTCGAGGATCTGAAGAGGCAGTTAGCTGAACCGCCCGTGCTTGCAGCACCGATCGATAAGGAGCCGTTATTGCTATATGTGGCTGCTAATGCCCGAGCTGTTAGCGTGGCTATCGTGGTGGAGCGCAAGGAGGTTGGCAAGGAATATCCGGTTCAACGGCCGGTTTATTATATCAGTGAGGTGCTCATTGAGTCAAAGCAGAGGTATCCACATTGGCAGAAGCTAGTATATGGAGTGTTTATGGCAAGCCGGAAGTTTAAACACTATTTTCAGGGCCATCCCATCACACACTACAAGAAATATGTCAACTTATGACCTTCTGTCAATGACCCTCGAAGAATTGGTCATAAATTTATGACCATTTTAGACCAATTGGTCAAAAGCTGTTCAGGGGGCTCCAAACCCTAAACCATTGCGACCATTTTGGTCAGAAAGGTCGTAATTTCCTTACACGAAATGGTCACAAAGAAAACAGTGCTAGTCCGCTGCCTTATTTCTAGTTGTTAATGACCAATATAGATGGTCATAGCCTTGTAGGTGGTGGTGGGTTGTGACGACTAAGCGCCATCTCATCAGTTTTGCCTATGTGTCATGTCCATGTGGCAGTTTTTGCCCTAGGTTGTGAACCAACCTATATTTCTATCATTCCCAAAATTCCCAAAAAAATCTCATAAATTCTTTGGGGCATATATTCATCAAATATGTAAAAATCCTTCCTTTCCTACTTCAAAACTAATTCAAAAATATTCATTTTCCTATTCTGTTCACAACAACACTTTATGAAGGAAGTGCTATTTATATATTCTTGATTGCCCTCGGAATTTTTGGGCACTCTTTCCTATCCAAATCATTACCACATGACAAAATTCAGCTCCATTTGCCTAGCAAATCTTCCTCGGCAAATTTCCAAAGTTTTTATCCACCTAGAAGCATTGTGAAGGAAGTACCTTTTTTATATCTCTAAATGACATGAAATTTATACAGTTCCCTCATATGCCCAAATTATCACCCTCCTCCAAATTGCAGCTCAGTCAAATCATCTATGTGAGCCCAGGTTCAATTTATATTTTATGGCCAAATTGGCACGTTGCAAAGCAAGTGTTATATAGACCCCTCCTATTACCCTCAAACTTTTCGGGCACTCTTCCATACCCAAATCATTGCCACATGATAATATTCAGCTCAATTTTCCTAGTAAATCTTTCTCGGGAAATTTCCAAAGTTTTTACCTTGAGAGAAGCTTTGTGAAGTAAGTACTAGCTAGGCTTACCCAAATGATCTGAAAATTTACCAGAGCATGACCATACCTAAGTAACTTACCTACACCAATTTTGAGCTCATTTCGTTCATCCAATATCTCTCACTAGTTTTCCCAAGTTTCTGTCCATAGAAGAGCATTGTGAAGGAAGTACTACTTTGGCATGTCCAAATGGTATCAATTTTCTACAATGCTTTCCTATGCCCAAATAACCATCCTCCACAAAATTTCAGCTCACTCCATTCATTATTTTGAGCCCAGCTTCAACATTCATATTTTTGTCCGGCGTGGTACTTTGCAAAGCAAGTACCACCTAGGATCCTCCTTTTGAGCTAAAAATTTGTGAAGACATTCTCCTTAGTAGATGATCATCCTCAGCCAAAACTCATGCCCATTGGACATGTGCATTTCCCGTACCGCTAATCAAACACTTGGCTGCTAATTCATGTCTGAGCATCGATCGGTCTCCTCGTGAGAATCTTATGTTGTAATTTTCTTCCTAGCACCAACCTGGGGAGTGCCCAACCCACTAGACATGCCTAGGCCGCCCAGAACACATGGCAACATTACGGTCACGCGGTGACCACGCGACGGGCATGCGAGTTTACGCGCTCTAGAGTTGGGGCCCTTGGCCACCGCCCAAACCTCGACGTATCGCCACCAAACCTTGTATTTATGATTAAATAGGTCCTTATGTAACTAGCAATGATTTTTGGAAAAAATAAATAGCAAACTATGAGGCAGCTGCAGTTCAAATTTGACCCGCTTCCAGCTGAATCGGCGGAAATTTGTCTTTTTCACGAGAGGTGGATCAAAAATTTTTACACCCAACCATTTTGTCAATTTTGCATTAAATATGTCCTAGTATTTTATAAAAATGATTTGGTCCAATTTTGCAATAATTATTTGGTAGTTCCTTCACAAAAAACCTCCTTTCGGGCACTCGAAAAATGGAAAATGGTTTTTTCGTCCAACGAAAATGAAAACTTCCTTAGGAAACATTGTTTGCCATTCCAATATGCACCCTTGTACACAATATGAGATCATTTGAACAAACTATGCCATGAATGTGGCCATAAGATTGATCATTTGGCTTGAAAGCCATTGATCTCCACACGTCATAGCTCGTTTCTGAGAACACTTCTAAAAAATAATTGCCGTATTACAAGTTTGTTATTTTTCCCGGGAACTTGGCCACATATAATGACACAATGCGAAGGTTTCCCAAATTTTTGATTTTTTTGAATTTTTTATGCCCGTTTCAAAATGCGGTCAAAACGGCGGGAATGACCATTCCTAGCTAGTGGTTGAATCTTGGATTTTTTTGGTGTTTCTCTGATTAAATAGGTACTTATGTACCTAGAAATGATTTTTGTAAAAAATAAATAGCAAACTATGATGCAGCTGCAGTTCAAATTTGACCCGCTTCCTGCTGAATCGGCGGAAATTTGTCTTTTGCACGAGAGGTGGATCAAAACTTTGTACACCCAACCATTTTGTCAATTGTGCATTAAATATGGCCTAGTATTTTAGAAAAATGATTTGGTCCAATTTTGCAACAATTATTTGGGAGGTCCTTCACAAAAAAACCTCCTTTTGGGCACTCAAAAAATGGAAAATGGTTTTTTCGTCCAAAGAAAATGAAAACTTCCTTAGGCAACATTGTTTGCCATTCCAATATGCACCCTTGTGCACAATATGAGATCATTTGAACAAACTATGCCATGAATGTGGCCATAAGATTGATCATTTGGCTTGAAAGCCATTGATCTCCACACGTGATAGCTCGTTTCTGAGAACACTTTTTTAAAATAATTGCCGTATTAAAAGTTTGTTATTTTTCCTGGGAACTTGGCCACATATAATGACACAATGCGAAGGTTTCCCAATTTTTTGATTTTTTTTGAATTTTTTATGCCCGTTTCAAAATGCGGTCAAAACGGCAGGAATGACCATTCCTAGCTAGTGGTTGAATCTTGGAATTTTATTGGTGTTTCTCTGATTAAATAGATACTTATGTATCTAGAAATGATTTTAGGAAAAAATAAAGAGCAAACTACGAGGTAGCTACAGTTCAAATTTGACCCGCTTCCTACTGAATCGGCGGAAATTTGTCTTTTTCACGAAAGGTGGATAAAAGCTTTTGACACCCAACCATTTGGTTAATTGTGCATTAAATATGACCTAATATTTTAGAAAAATGATTTGGTCCAATTTTGCAACAAATATTTGGTAGGCCCTTCACAATTAAACCCATTTTGGGCACTCGAAAAATGGAAAATTGAGTTTTCGTCTAAAGAAAATGAAAACTTTCTTAGGCAACATACTTTGGCATTCGAAAATGCACTCTTGTGCACAATATGAGCTCAATATTTGATTTTTTTCATGTGAAAAAGTAGAAGAAAAACAAAAGAAAAAACACAATTATATGTGCTCTATTCCCATTGGTGGAATTCGTTGTCACATGGATCGATGACATGGCACCCATCCATCCATCCATCTCTCCATACCACATCCATCCATCCATTTATGTACAGAAAAAAAATGAAAAAGAAAATCCCACCCGCATCCACCTACCCAAACCCTACCCAGATCCCATCGATCCCCTCCTCCCATCGCACCCCTCCTCCCCCATCTCCTCGCCGCCGCCATCGACGATGCTCCCCTCGATCCCTCCCACCGCCGTCTCCCTCCCTCAGATCGAGCTCCCCCTCCCCTCTCCCTCCCACCTCTCGAAGCTCCCGCGTCCCACCGCCATGCACCATGCTCCTCTCGCTGCACCCCGCGCATCCGTCGACGCGCGTGCCAAGAAGGATTCTCGCGCCGCCTCTGCTTCCGCAGGGGTGCCTCGCCGTCGGCAGCCGCACGAGCGCGCTTGCCTCATCGCTGTTGTTGCCTCGCACGTGCCCCATCTTCGCGTGCCGCGCCGCCACTGCCTTCCAGAAGCTCGACGCCGTCGGTGAGTCCCCCCTCTTTGTGGTCTCCCTGCTTTGGAACCTTGCAGTGTTGATTAGTTGTGGCTTTGCGCGATTGACTGAATGACTAAATGTGGGTCGTCTGTCGCGCGCACGGGCATCGGTGTGGGAGGAGGAGGATGCCTTCAGGTCGGCGGCTGCGGCTGCGGCGGGGAACACGCTGCTGCCCCTCCAGCGCTGCATCTTCTCCGACCACCTCACGCCGGTGCTGGCCTACCGCTGCCTCGTCCACGAGGACGACCACTAGGCGCCCAGCTTCCTCTTCGAGTCTGTCTAGAAGGCCTCCGAGGGCACCAATGTGGTTCATCCCTGCCCTTACCCAGATAGCCTAAGTAGGTACCTGTAGAAAGAAGTAGTCCTTGTGGATCTGTCTTTCTCAAGTAGCACTAGCCTGCATATGTGTTGGTTTGATTTTGAGCCTGTAGCATGAACTCATTGTATTGGTCTCTAGTCTGTTCATATTTGCATGTTGATCACCATGTTGTTATAGTTAGTTTAAATGCTACCTCGCCAGATAAATCTCATGATATTTCTCGATTGTACCGTTACTAACTGAAGTTTGTAGTATCCTGCAATTGTTAGTTCGATTGGTAAACTTCATGAATTATCTGTCATCATCTAGTTTAGAGATGTATAATATGCTCTAGTCTTGTTAGCAAATTGGAGAGGCAAAAAGTTGTTGGGTCGAACTGGCGTGTTGCTCTTTGATGTACTGACTTGTGTTGCCTGTTGAGTGTTGACGGTGTTTCGGGGGATTGATTAATATCTCGCTGGTTGTTTTTTGCTTCTTCAGGGGATTAATCCAGATCCTCGGGATCGTCGGCGGTGGCAGCCCTCCCTAACATCGCCAGCTGCACCGGCTCGTCAGAGGACGCGATGAGCGGACACAGAGATGCACCACACGCCCGACTACTTGGTATAATGCAAATATTAGGTTCATTTTGTTTCACGTCGTTTCATCTATCTAGCTGCACATCATGCATGGTATCTAGCAATGTAATCCCATTCCATGTGTCCTTCACATCATCTGGTTAGTGAGACAAGAGGTGAAGAACATAACAATAAAAAAGCCTAGTCAATCTCCTACACTACAGTATGTCATGTCAGTATACAACCCCAACATGCAACATGCAGTAGCCTAGTGTGGTTGTCTGCATGCTCCATCACATGGCCACCCTAAGCAAATGTAGAGAACACACTTCCAGACTAATCAATCATGCATGCCCATATCATTTGCTTTGTTTAATCTTTCTCGGTTTAGCTTTCTCAGACCACCCTAAGTTTGTTATTTTTCCTGTGATTTGGGGGCATAGGCTGGTTCCTCACCACACAATTTGGGAAAAGAGGAGCTTTTGCAATGTTTCGCTGTTTCTGCACATACCACCACTTCGCCCAAGTTGGTGTCCATTCAGTGCATCTAAATTGGCACCTACTGAGTAGACAGGTTACATACCAACATTTGTCCATGGTTCGTGCTATGTGTCAATGTATTCTTCATTCTTTAATGCACATGTGTTCATGCATGGCCAGCTTTATGTATTCACAATATAAAGTTGATCTATACATGCATGGCAAGCTTTTGTAAAATAAGAAAATAGGTAGGAGTCAAAATATTGTAGGACACGTGTTATGCAGTGTTGATCTATACTTTAATGCACCTGTGTTCATGCATGGCCAACTTTATGTAGCAGTGTCGCATGTGACCTCAAAAAAGACTTTGAAAATCCTGATTGAAAATGAAGATGGTACTACTGATTCTCAGACCAGGAACATTGTGTTTCCTGAGCTCTTCCAATCCATTTCTTAGAATCCATGCTGGTTGTGTCTTCTACAATATGTGCATTATTCTATTTACCATGTTCTCTATGGCCGACTAGTCTGTTCTAGCTGTTTCATGTGGTCGTCCGATATGTGTGGTGCCAACTGACATTTCTTTGCTAGCTGATGTCAATAGTCTTTTGGTTCATACAACTTAGTGCCTCATATATGAATGCTCTTTCTGGGTTTTTCAATTTCTCTTCCACCTATCTTTTGCTGACTACACTGATTATATGCCTATTCTACACCGATTATATGCCTGTTCTACACCGATGCTCTTTTTTTGTGCTGGTCCTATGTCATGGGTGTTAATATCTACTACCTATTTACTGCTTGTTGTGCAAAATCTTTTGGTTATTGTAAATCATTCCCTGCTGTATAAAGTTTTGTTTTAGTCTGTTGCATTTTGTTGGTTCCTATCTTGTCAATGTATACAACAATATGCTTTCTTGGTGGCCATTTGTGCTTCACATTTTTTGGGTATGCTACTTCTCTAATGAGTGGGTGCATCTCTTCTTTGTTTTATCATTCTATATTGTTTTCCTAACCTTTTTGGTATTCTGCTTTCTCCTTGCAGATGGCAAGCACCATTTTGTTGGTTCCTGTCTTGCCAATGTCTACAGCAATGTGTGCGTCCTCTATCTCATTTGTGGCATTACCGTAGGGCAACTCATAATGGGCCTATCAAGCATACTGACCTTGTGATGATAGATAAAGAGGTTGATTTCAGTGCCATTCTGATAAATATACTTTTAGCCCTATGAATTGAAAAATGAGTGCTTCTTGGTTGTTTCTGTTGTTGGTCCAGAAGATTCTTGGTGCTTTTAGTGCAGCACTATACTATGCTCCTTGGCACTTCTTGCTGTGTTAACTAAATGGTGTAGTCATGCGCTTCATAGAAGCAGTTTTAACTAAATGTAATGAACTAATTAAGTGCCTTCTTTTATTGTTGGCTAATCCTTTGGTTTTACGCATGCTACATTCTACTCTCTCCGTTCCTAAATATAAGTCTTTCTAGATATTTCAAATGGGCTACAACATACGGATGTATATGATGATATGCTACCACTCTAATAAGTCCAGGCACTATAAACCCTATGAACATAATAATGATACTCTGCATGGTATGAGTAAAGTGCTCTATTTTCTTGCATCACCTTGTATGAATGAGTATATCATCTTAACTATCCGGGGAACAAAAATCATTGTATTAGCTGAATTTGTGTTATCTTTCTAAAGAACTTGTCCTTTTTTTGAATGTTCTGTTCATAATATATTGGCTCCAGTGTTTTGATTCTTCTCTTCTGATTCATGTAATAGGGTGACGACCGAAGGCATGCTGCTAGTTCTATTGTTGTCCTAGTGTAGCGAAGGTAGCCTAGTCGACTATGGTCGCGTAGTTAGTCATGCATACAGTTTCATCTGACAGGAGCAGGAGCCCAGTTTGTGCTAATTGTCAATTCTCATTGTGATTGTCCCTATATCTGTGTGACTGATTGTATTTGTATCTGTGTTGTAACTGTGTCATGACAGAAGGAGCCCAGTATATCTGTATGACTGATTGATTCTGGCTGTTGTTATTTGAAATATTACTTGTGTTTTCTGTCTATTCTTATTTAAACATGGTTATTTATTTCTGTCAAATTGTAATCTGAATAATATGATGCTACCAAAAGGGTCCCACTTTAATAGAATCTGGCAACCAGGACCCATCTAACTAGTGGACCCTTCTTCTGGAAAAAAAAGAAAAACTAAATTCGTTTAGACAAAAAGGCCACAACCCAACAATAAAAAAGGCTGCAATGTTGGGCTTGGCCCATGAAGCTGATCAAAAATTGATAGAAAAAATACATTAAAAAAGCCAAATTGTCGGGCTAGGCCCATGTAGAAAATTGAATTGGACCGGGCTGAATCTTATGCCACATCAGATTGCCATGCTGGATGCCTACGTGGCCTGGGGAGGTTGCTAGTGACCAAAACGCCACAGTAGACGTATTTTGGTCATAAACGTCTTCGACCATTCCAGAAGAAAGGTCGCTATAGTCAGTTTATGACGGCCAGGTTTTGACCTTATGTTTTTGGTCACAAAAAGGTCACAAATGGAAATTTGGGACCATTCAGTGACCAATAGTGGTGGTGACAAGTTGACATATTTCTTGTAGTGACAGTGGTCAGTTCAGCCCCTCTAGGAGATATCATTCAAAAGAGAGAAGCAACTGGCCGGATTGCCAAGTGGGCTATCGAGCTTGGACCTCATGGGCTCAAATATATACCCCGCACAACAATCAAATCCCAGGCACTTGTGGACTTCATCAATGATTGGACGGAGTTACAAGCACTAGAAGAGAAACCAGATAATACGTATTGGACTATTCATTTTGATGGATCCAGGCAGTTGGAGGGCTCAGGGGCTGGGGTCATACTAACTTCCCCACGAGGTGACAAGTTTTGTTATGTCCTCCGTTTAATGTTCCCTTGTACTAACAATGCAGCTGAATATGAGGCTTTGCTCCACGGTCTTTGGATGGCTAAGGAGATGAAATTAAGCCGGGTTAAGTGCTTTGGCGATTCAGATCTGGTGGCTCAACAGGTGTCTGGCACTTTTGATTCTAAAGACCCACTCATGGCTGCATATCGGCGAGAGGTGGATACAGTGGCTGGTCACTTCAAGGGTTATCAGGTGGACCATATAGACCAGCGAAAGAATGAAGCGACAGATGCTTTAAGTCATCTTGGCTCTCAGCGTAAACCGGTTCCACCAAATGTCTTTCTTGACGTATTGCATAATCCGTCAGTCAAGGTACCAACAGAAGAAGAGTTGGCTATTCCTGATCCGGAGGCTCTATTAGTGGCAGCTTTGCACGTCGTGCCGGATTGGACAACCATATCTGTCTTACATGAACTGGGGCGAGTTACCAGACGATGAAACGTTGGCTCGACAGATAATCCGGCGTTCCAAGTCGATGACCATACTTAACGGAGAGTTACATCGTTACAGCGTTTCAGGAGCAATTCAACGTTATGTTTCTCCTCAAGAGGGTTGTGAGATTTTGCGAGAAATCCATGAAGGGGATTGCGGTCATCACGCCGGTTCAAAGTCTTTGGTTGCTAAGGCTTTTCACCATGGTTTTTACTGGTTAACAGCACATGCCGATGCAGAGGATTTGGTCAAAAGATGTGACGGCTGTAACGATGAGGATGATTCCAATAACTTGGCCGTTTGCGACTTGGGGGCTTGATATGGTTGGACCTTTTAAGCGATCCAAGGACAAAAAGACCCACTTATTAGTGGCAGTTGATAAATTCACCAAATGGGTGGAAGCAAAGCCAGTCAGCAAGTGTGATGCGGCCACGACAGTTCAATTCATCAAAAAGGTGATATTCCGGTTTGGTTTTCCACACAACATTATAACTGAAAATGGTACTAATTTGTCAAAGGGAGAGATGGAGGAATTTTGCCAACGTGAGCACATCCGGGTCGATCTAGCATCAGTGGCTCACCCTCAGTCTAATGGTCAAGCGGAGAGGGCAAATCAAGAAATTCTATGAGGTATCAAACCCAGGAATATGGTTCCTTTAAAAGGGACACTGGGTTGTTGGGTTGAGGAGCTACCTTCTATGTTATGGAGCATCAACACCACACCCAATAGGTCTACAGGTTACACACCTTTCTTCATGGTTTATGGAGCGGAGGCAGTTCTTCCTAGTGACATCCATCACGACTCGCCCCATGTGACAACCTACGTTGAAGCTGATAATGAGAAGGCACGTCAAGATTCCCTGGACCTGTTGGATGAAGAGCGTGATCTTGCAGCAGCACGTTCGGCGATTTATCAACAAGATCTCCGACGTTATCACAGCCGCCGGGTTAAGACCAGAACCTTTCAAGAAGGCGATTTGGTGCTTCGGCTCATCTAGGATCAGACTGATATGCACAAGTTATCCCCACCTTGGGAAGGACCCTTTGTGGTCAGCAAGAAATTGCACAACGGGTCTTACTACCTCATTGATGTTCGGGAGCACAAAGACTCACGTAAATCGGAGGAGGAGACCAAGCGGCCATGGAACATAGCTCTTCTTCGGCCTTACTATACTTGAAGCCATAGGCTCTTCATATGTACATATTTATGATGATGTATATATTATATAATAAACCAGAGCCTCCATTACAGCGGGATATCTGTTCTTTTTTACATCCTATGTGTGCTTACAAGAGTTTACTGACAAAGCGGAGTTTTTGTTAATTCGGTCTCAGTAGCCGCACAGATATAAAGAAAATCACTAGGGGGCTTGGTCATATCTGAACCATAGCTACACCTCTTGATCGGTTTGAAACCACGAAGGGATATCACTAGGGGGCTTGGTTGTTGTCACACCATAGCTACACCTCTTGATAGGCGTTTAAGCCACAAAAGAAAAATATGTGGAGCCAAAGAGAGTGTTGCACAAAGCACAAACTCAAACATGGGCACACACTGAGCACAGCTCATAAAGTTACTTGGGGGCTCTTTTTGCAAAGCAACAAAGAGTTTGAAAGGACCCTTGTAATTGGCTATCAAGCCACGGCTTGGAAGCCTGGTGTATTCACCAAAAACCCCGGGTTAACCTGCCTTCATCAAGTAAGCCACTCCTGTCCAGGTAATCCTGGTATGACCCGCCGAACGTTTGACAAGTCAATCTTTTATAGACCCTGAACTTGTCAAAGTTAAAACGATGATTGGTTAATTGGAGGCCCATCTTAAAAGGCTTTGTTAAATGGTTTAACTCAGAGGCCTGGCAGCCCATGAAAAGCCTCAATTTGGAGCCTGGCAGCTCGTAAAAAGCCTTGCATATTTCCTTTTTTGAGTCTTATTTGTTGAAGATTTTTTTTACTTTTTAAAAGTTCATAAATGTCTTCTGATAAACTGGTGTCCTTGACCCGGATTGCCTGTCAACTAGAAGTTGTCAGTGCATGATCAGTTATAAACCGGTGTTCATTGTCCCGGTCTGGTTTCACTAAATCACTAGTGCTATAAAGAAAACCCGGTGATTGTTATATCCTGGAACAGTTTATTATCATAATCCAGCATTATAAGGATGGAGTTATTATCACTCCGGATTGGTGTTAGCACCTTTACCAAAACAGTTGGTCAACCAACAAGGTATGTTGCACATATTACTTTTTATACAACAACTTTGATCATTCATCTAAGTATTGTATATATGTTGAGCATCATAACCCGTCCAGTGGTAAACCACTAGGACACTTTGCAAGTTTTTGTATTCAGGAACGAAACTATTCCTGAGCTATGCATAAATATATCCCAAAAGGTGGAACAAGTTGTCACGAGGTATTACAAAACATGCTCGATGGCATGGCAGATAACGGAGTTTTGGCTATCCTATTACAAGAAGCTTTCAAAGCGGCTCCAATTGCATAGTTGTTTTTCAAAGTATCGGCACACAGTAGCTAGTAAACCGGTGACCGGTTTAAGACGCTTCGTCTGGACGGTTTGATGGTTTAGGGTCAGTTGGTGTGGGCACTTCTTCATCCCTCCCCAGACGCTGGAAATCAACCGTCGACCAATCAATTCCAGTTAAAGCTTGAAACACTGCCTCTTCATGGATAAGATTGGATGGATTAATATCAGGAGCATAAGTGTGCTTACGAATTGGAGGCACCAGTTCTTCAACTTCATGGATTTTGGCAGGCTGTCTTTTCCCTTCAGCGTCATAAGCCGGTTGAAAATGGGACAAGTGTGTGTCTTCGGCCAGCTTGCTGGCTATTGGCCGCATCTCTTTCGTCAGCCGCCGGAGGTCATCATTTTCGAAGTCTGAACCGTCCTCCTTCACGTTTGGGTATCCTTTAATGACGTCCTCCGCTTCAAGGTCTGGAATCCAGGCTTTGGCTCGAATAAGTGCGGTTAAAGCTCCTTCTCTGGCAGCTGCCTTCTTCAATTCGACAATCTGGGCTGGTAACATGGCCAGCTTCTCAAGTGTTTCTTTTATCAGGTTTGGTGCCGGTTTATTGTAAGCCGCCATGCAAATAGCCCGCTGAGACCCAGAGTATAACTGTTCTATCAAAGTATACGCCGCTTTGAGCTTCATCCGCATGTCTGTACCAAGATGAGCAATCCGAGTGCCTGCCAAGGGTTTATGTCAAAATTCTGGTCACTGATAAGGGTCATTGAATTGAGCAAAACACATAAGGAGATATTTACCAAAGATAGCAGAAGTCATAGCGTTGATCTGCCGCTTCAAGCCAGCTAGTTCATCTACAATTGGTTTCAGGGCTGCCTCGGCGTCTTCAGCTCTTTTGGTTAAACCGGATTTTTCGGTTTCCCAGTCAGCACGATCTTTGTTGAAAGATTCTTTCAGCTTTTCCATTACGGCCAGGGCTTGTGTCAGCTCCTCTTTGGCCTTTGCAGCTTCTGCTTGTTGTGACTTCACATTCTCTTGCAAGTCAGAGTTTCGGGCATCTCTATTCCTCAGTTCAGCTTGCAACATTGAAGGTATATTAAACAACAGGATGTATATATGTACTAAGTACAAAGCGTATAACAAGTTATGCACTTCATACTTGGGGGCTAATGCCTACTTGCTCTCAATTACTACATTTTATACAAGTCTCCAGAACAATGCAAGCATTATCCTTGACACTTGGGGGCTAATGTACGTCTGTTCTAAAACAGATGCACGGATTAAAACCCGGATTAACTTGCCAAGTTAAACCGGCCTTTGGGGGCTACACTGCGGAAAGCTATCTAATTGTTAAAAGAGGAGTCTTGGTTCTTATTAGAGACCTGACATTTTGAGGGTCAATGACGAGAAACTTAAAGTGCTACAAAGACCCGGTTTATGATTAACATCATAAAACGGCCCTTGGGGGCTACTTGGGCTAGTATTTCAACTTTGAATCAACGAACAAAGGGAGATGAAAATAGCTCATATCGCTCCTTCATCAAATTCACCAAACCGGCTTCATAGTCCCGGTTTGAGTGAAGACGGTTCAAGAAGCCAAAATGAAGTTCTTCAGCGTTGAGATGAGCATAATTCGATATATCACTACTCCATTTGCCTTTTTCCCTAGCAACCTGCTCTTCCTTGGCACTATGTTGCGCCAAGATTACGGGATGGCCAGGAGAGCTATGGCCCATTCTAGTAATGATAACATCGTCTCCTTAGCCTTCAGTGTTTTTGGCTGGTGATAATGGAGTCTCAACATCTCTCAGCGGACTAGCACAGTTTGGCTCGGCCGGTTCAGTGTCAGGCACGACAGGCTCAGCGTCTGTTGGTTCATCCGTGTTTTCGCCTTGAAGGGGTGGGTCGTCAGAGGCAGCTTCAGGATGAAGGCCCTCCGGTTCACAAGTCTGGTCCAGATCACCTCTTGGTTCCTCTTCAACAGTGGCTGGGTCTTCGGGCGGATTATTGACCCGAGCTTTCTTGCTGGGTCTGGCTTTGGCTCTGCAGACATAATTAAAAGGAGGGTTAACATTTTATTCCAGATTTACAACACATTGAGATGAAAGATTACAAAGCTTACCCAGCCACAGTTTTCAAAGGGGGGAGTTGAGTTGATGTCGATTCACCAGAGGATGAGGGAGGTGTCACCTGATAATTTGAATCGCATGGATTAAGAGGTTGTCTGAAATAACCTGCCTTGGGATAAGATTTGTCAGGAGTAGGATAGACCTCAGACCGGCGCTTCCGAACTGGGGTGTCAAGTAAACCGGTTGAAGTAACCTGTTGGCCACTGTGCCGGGTTGTCCGGCGTGCTTCATGCTCCTGAGTCTTAAAAATAAATGTTGGATCCAAATGAGCAAGAGGTTGAGAAAAGCTTACTTTCTGGACTGCTTGACGGGTTTTTTGTGTTGGCATAAAGTCTGAACCGGAGGAAATGGTAATTACCTCTACATCATCAGCTTGACTGCCTTCTGCGTCCTCCTGAGGAAGATCATTGTTAATGAGATGCATGAAAAGGGAGCCAAGTGAGTCAAGTTCTACCTCAACTTCCGGATCATCAGCATCATCATCAAGTTCCATGTTGAACCGGTCAGCCGTTTTCCGTTTTGCCGTCCGTTAGCTTTGGTTTTGGAGCGAGAAGGTTTGACCGCTTTATCCCCAGTTGGCTTTACTGCTTTTTCTACGAATTTCCGTTTCCAGAAGGGATCATCACCCTATACATACATACACAGAAGAAGGATTACAAGTTGAATCGGAGAGCAGATATCAAAGATGAAAAGGAAGTATAGTACTTACAGCAGGCGGTCTATTCTTAGTATAGAAGGGGTTCGGTCTGGTTTGACTACAGACTACTTCCGATTCATTCAAAATTTTCTTTACACTTTCGGTGACCTCTTCATCGGTCACCTGAATGTTGCAATGACGTTGCAGGTCTTCAACATCACCGGTGTACTCACACATTAAACCGGGGCGCCGGCTTAGCGTCAAGATGCTCCAAGATATCCAACAACGCACGAAATCAATGCCCGTTAAACTGTTGGCCATGAAAGCCCGGAGTTTGGCAAATTGAGGGGCATATTTGGCCCTTTCCGCAGAGCTTAAGCGTTGCGGCATTGGATGGGTGTTGGAAAGCCGGTGATCACGAAAGCCTGGGAGGGGATTCTCATCTTCAGGAGACATATCTCTACAGTAAAACCAAGTCTGGTTCCATTCCTTAGGATGGCTGTGCAGTTTCGCATGAGGAAATTCAACTTCTTTCCGCTTCTGAATTGAGACACCACCAAGTTCAGTGTTGGGGCCATTTACAAATTCTGTGCGCCGGTTTAGGTGAAAGAAGTCCCGCAACAGCTCGGCAGTTGGTTCTTCTTGTAAGTACACTTCACAGAAGACCTGGAAGTTGCATAAATTGGAGACCGAGTTGGGTCCGATATCTTGAGGAAGAAGTTTGAAACTGGCAAGCACATCCCGGTAAAACTTTGACCCTGGCGGTTTGAAGCCACGGCCTATGTGGTCAACAAAGACAACCGCATCACCCTGCCTCGGGGTTGGAGGATTTTCTGCTCCTGGGACTCGCCATTTAATTTCAGTTTTCTTAGGCAAGGTGCCGATGCTAACCATATCGTTCAATTGTTCCTCGGTGACCCGGGAACAAGCCCAGTTGCAAGCGGTAAATTGCTTGGCCATTGTGGAATAAACAAGCTGGAAATGAAAGGTCGGTTTATAAATCACTCATGATGAAGTACAAGATGCAATGGAGTAAAAGATATACTAAGTTATGAAATTGCATAAATCGGAGACCAATGAAAAAATGGATAACAAGGCAATACCAGAACGGGGGTACCCAAACGCTGTTAAACCGGAGTACAACTATGGAGGTGAAAGGCTCCTCCGGTTTATCAGAGGGCTAATGGTATAGATTGCTTATACAAAGTTAAACCGCCTATATTGGTGTGAGGGGAAACAGATCTCACAGGTTTATATAAAAATTTCAGATCTAAGGTATGACAGAAATTGGAAAATATTTAGGTTCAAGCTTCAGGTACTTAAACAGTTCAGTAGATCCAGATAAGTTGTTCTTGATATAAAGAGGGAGTTTAATGAGGAGAAGACGATTATGGCTACAGTCACGCAAGAATAACAGGTCTAGCCTAGCCTCAAATGCTACAGATAAGAAAAGAGAGGAATAGCACTGAAGTTTTCGATGAACTCCGACGAACAGTGAAACCCTAAAAGGTCAGATCTGGGGTAGAGGTAAAAAAGGGTTACTAGTGTCACAAGAACGGCGGAGATGTGCTGTGGTTTTCTGGTTTGATCAGGGTGATGTAGCGGCCGACGGCGAGGCAGAGGCGAGGCTTGTCGACGGCGGCGACACTCAGGAGTAGAGACCTCGCGAGGAAGTAGAAGGGACGAAGGGGTAGCAGGAAAGAAAAGAAAAAGGGTCCTCTGCCCCTATTTATAAGGCGAAACGATACAACGGCAAGTGCGGGAATCGAGGAGCTCAAAAAATGGATAAGTAATAATGGTGTCGCTTCGATGACTGGATATGCGTTAATGAATGTAATCTTCAGCGTTAATGAACAGATGATGTCAGGGCGGTTTGTTAAAGACCTGGAGCATGACGTCACGGCGGTTTACAGCATCAAGGTGAAAATGTAAAAGAGGAATTTTTCTAAGTAATGGAGATTGACATGAACCAGTTCAAACCAATCTGGGGCCTAATGTTGGGGATATTACTACTGGGCCTAAACCGGCCAGGAGTAGCCGGATTAACTTTATGAAGATTAGAAGCCCGGGAAGATGTGAAGATGATGGTGCTTTACGAAGGCCCAAGGCCCAGAAGTGAGTTAAGGCCCGTAGATATAAACCGACTTAATCATGTAACTTGCTTTGTAAGATAGGAAGTGTAGAGACCAAATCGGAAACGTTTATGATCCGGCTTTGGGACTCTGTAAACCGACAGGCGCCACCCATGTATATAAGGGGACGACCCGGCAGCGGTTCAAGGGACAGACAACAACTCGAGAGCCAGACAAAGCAGATTCGCTCCCTGGCCTTCGAAACCTAAGGAATACCAATCACAACTAGACGTAGGCTTTTACCTTCATCGAAGGGGCCGAACTAGTATAAACTCTTCGTGTCCCCTTGTCCGGTTTAACCCCTTTAAGTTAACCTGTTGCGATGGCTCCATGACTAAGTCCTTTCACAAGGATATCTGCCGTGACAAACCCACGACAATACCCACAGAGAATGTTGGGTCTTCAAACAGTCCGGCAAGCTCAACGCCGAACACAAGGGGCAGGATACACTAAGTGAAGACAAGGACGAGCCTCGCAAGAAAAGCACAGGGGAACAGAAGAAATTCCCACCAGAAGTCAAAACAGTCAATGTGTTACACGTGATAAAAGGGAGAAACAAAGTGGCACCTTTAGAGGAACATGCCCCAGGGCCTATCACCGCGAAGCTCCGCCACTGGTCATCCCAACCGATCACCTTCGACCATCGGGATTACTCGGCAAGTATCCGGCGTGCAGGATGGGCTGCCTTGGTATTAGATCCAATAATTGACGGATACCACTTCACACGAGTCCTGATGGACGGCCGCAGCAGCTTAAATATGATATATCAGGACACAGTCCGCAAAATGGGGATAGACCCAACAAAAATTTGCCGCAGCAATGCTACCTTTAAAGGAGTAACGCCAGGCTCGGAGGCTCATTGCAGGGGCTCCCTGCTACTACAGGTTATATTCGGCTTCCCCGATAACTTTCGCAGCGTTCCACGTCGCTCCGTTCCAAAGTGGCTATCAAGCACTACTCGGACGCGAAGCTTTCGCTTGCTTTAACGCAATACCGCATTATGCTTCCCTCAAGCTCAAGATGCCCGGTCCACACGGCATCATTACAGTAAATGGACATATTGAGCGCTCCTTGCGCGCCGAAGACGGTGCGGCCGCCTTGGCCGCCGCACACTAAACGGCCTCACCAACTCAAGCATTTGACAGGTCGTTAAGACCACGGACGCGGTTAGACGAGTCCGGTGCAACTATACGTAATTAATACAGGTTTGATGGGCATACCCCAATTACAATACAAGGGGCACAACGCGCGTGCAAAAGTGGCAAGAAGGCTCACCTTTACTCAATATCAACTATATATTGTTTATTTAGTATAACTTAACTTTTGCACGACAATTAAGTTCCTCTCTTTTTCAGATGACCATCATGCTACACCCGTCTAGGATATGGCACAACGGAGACACAGGCGCAGACGTGCATCAGGGACCCGTTCCAAGGATTCTTTGTAGATTAAGACCCTGCGTAAACCTTTTTTACTGTCTCTTATTGATTTACATCCCTCGGTTTCTCAGTACAATCGAGAAGGATGCTGACGTCTTGGCATGTGGCCACGGCGCCAGAATAATGCACGTACCTGGACACCAGGGGCTTATTACAAAGGGTACTGTTTAGACCCGGTTTACACCATAAAGACCGAATATCTTAGGGAGTGTTCGGCGTTGCGAGTTTGGCCTTATATGCATCAGCTCTGAATCATGTCTTTGGTCAAATGTTGGGTTTGCCCGGCTCCTGTGTTTTGCTGCCTTACGTTCCGCTCTATCGGCTAAGGCGGCACCAGGAGAACTACTGCGATTATGCTCTGGTTCATCTGGACGAGCACCTCAGTAGAGAAAGCCGAAAACTGACTGTCATGATATAGCGTGAGACTGGTCAACCACTCGATGACCTATTGGAATCTTCGAGATTCCTCCGCATTAACAAAGGGTCGTTTCTCGGCCAGGCATGTACGCACCCCGAATCCGGATCAGTGCGGAGCCACCAGGGGCTATATAGTAGCCCCACTGTCAAACTCCTATGGCTAAGTGAAAGTGTTAAAGCATTATAGTCCGGTTGCCTAGTTCGCTGCACTATCACCTCCTTAATATGACCAAGACGTTGGATTAAGTGTGAATACGCGTCTTCTGTGAACACCCCTGCATTATATGCGTGGGGGCTGAAGCCGATGACTGCAATCTTTCAGGTTATATACATGTATACATAAACGGCCGCACATGATGCATCACAATACTTTCAGGCAAAAGTATAAATACAGCCTTGATAAATTCAATAAACGTTGTTTTTACAATATAAATACAAATCACTCGAACATAACATTCTTTGAGCACTAGGCCTTTATCGAACGAGCGCCCTCAAGAACTTCTTCAAAATAGTGCTCGGCAGCCACTCGGCCTATGGCCGAACCCTGCGCTGCGACAGTGGTGGCATCCATCTCCGCTAAGTATGTTTTGACATGGGCAAGGGCCATCCGCGAGCCTTCTATGCACGCCGACCTCTTCATCGCATTAATGCGTGGCACCGCACCAAGGAACTGCTGCACCAAGCTAAAATAGTTGTTCGGCTTTGGCCTTTCCGGCCACAAATGATCCACGACAGACCTCATGGCGAGTCCGGACAATCTATTGAGTTCGGCCCATTCGGCAAGCTGATCAGTCAATGGAAGTGGACGCTCTGGAACGTTAAATTGCGACCAGAACAGCTTGTCCACTTCACGATCTGTTTGATCTCGGAAGTATTCAGCCGCATCAACAGTGCTCGCCGCTAAGTCCAGATATGCGTTGGCCGAACTCTACAGCCGATCCACAGGGCCATACCGCGGATCGCCGAACTTCCTCTGTAGCATAAAGGGCTTCCCAGCCACAATGTCCCCGGCTTCATGCAGTTCCTCCTTCTTCGCTCTCATTGCAGAGCGGGTGTCTTTGGTCGCCATTGTGGCCTTTTCAAGGTCCGTAGCCTTCGCCCGGTTTTCTTCTTCAAGAAACTGGCAGCAGTCGGCAGTGTCTTTTAACTTCACAGCCATTTTGGCCATTTTATCTTTGCTCTCTCTATGAGCGGCCTTCTCGGCTCTCAACTCTTCGGCCACCTTCAAAGCAGCCACATTACTACTCCTTGCTTGCTCCTTGGCTCGGGCAAGCTCCGCCCGCAAGGCCTCCATGGTGGCAGCTCCATCTGCAGTCACAACATATTAAAGATACTGGCATCACGCTGCTCTTACTATGTGACATCCACTATAAATATCACCTACCCTGTGCCTCGTCAAGCCGCTTGTTAACAAGCTCGATGTCGACATCCGCAGCATCCAGTCGCCGCTTTAGTTCGGCAACCCCATCAGTCCGGCTAGCCACCGGAGCTTCAGACACCTGCACATAAAGGCGGTCTGGTTATTACCTGGGACTATGATCCTCTGTTCGCCGCTGTTCTCGACAACAACCAGAGTCTCAGGGGCTACTATCTACACAGGGCACACCTAAAATGTGCAGTACCATCACAAATGTATATCATTTCACGTACCTCAAAGCCCGTCAGTAGACTCATAAAGGCTTCATACAACCCGTTTTCGACGGACGAAATCCTTTCAATCACCGTACGCATTAATGTACGGTGCTCTTCTGAGATAGTCACTCGCTCTAGTAGACCCTTCAGTACGTCCGACCGGATACCAGATGGTGCCGGACTCTTTTGATTTCTCTCTTCAAGAGCTGGATACTAAGGGCTTCGGGTGACCATCGGATTACCTTCTGGCCTTGCCGGATCTGGACAAACTCTCAGTGATGACACTTCAAGGTCGCCCGCTTCTTGAGCCGGGGAGTCCGGGGGAGGCGTTTCGCTCTCCATCATCTCCGGAAGAAGATCCCCTGAAGACGAGCTCTGCTGAGAAGGGCTCAGATCCAAACTGCAAGATAAATGCTTCAGTTATCTTCCTCAGAAGTAAGGTAGTATATCTTCACTATTAAGTACTTTTTGATTACTTACAGCTCGTTAGAGGGCTGATCCCCGCATGGACTTTGTGCGGCAAGAGCACCCTCCGAGGCAGGACCCACTGGTGGAGTTTTCTTATCCCGTTTGGAAACCTTGGTTTCCGGATAATCAGAGGTAGTCCTCTTCCTCCCCTGGGGTGAGGGAATGTCAGATTCCTTCCCTTGGTTATCCTCCCTCACGGAGGCGCTCGTTCCATCGGTCGGAATAGGTAGCGGTGGAGGCCCGCTTTCGTCCTCTTTATTCCCCCCATCATCTTCCTTTGAGGGTACCTGGCAAGGTGCTGGCTCGAGCATCTTTTCCAGCACCGGATTGTCCAAGCCTTCGGGAAGGGGGGCCGAACATCGGATCATATTCTCCTTTGTTATCCAGTCCTGGTCAAAAAGTGATTCTTCATAATGACATCGTGATAAATGAAAGACAGTGTGTTCGACTAGAGGATTACTTACTTGGGCCGCGGTGCGGTTGCTGCTCAGCCCCACGTCCTCGAAGGTGTCCGGACACTCTATTTGGGGTCCGAAGAACGACTTGTACATCTCCTCGTGCGTCAGGCCGAGGAAATTCTGAATAGCGCACGGTCCTTCTGGGTTGAATCCCAGAAGCGGAGGGGCCGGCGTTTGCAAGGCTGGACTCGACGAACCAGCATGACTTGCACTACCATAACCAAACTAAAATATCCCTCGAAGAGATCTCAGATGCGGCTCTGCAGTATGGGCACATCTTTGCCTGGACCCTTGCTCAGCCCCTGCTGATCCATGACATCAGTTGTGGTGGAGGGCCCGAGCGAAAGGTGGGGGAAGCTACCCACTTGGCACTTCTTGGAGCGGTGACGTAGAACCACTCCCGTTGCCATAATCCGGACACCTCTGGAAAGGAACCCTTTGGCCACGGAGCTCCGGCGATCTTGCTTGTTAATGCCCCTCCACACGCTGCATGCTGCCCCTCAATCGTCTTCGGCTTCACATCAAAGGTCTTGAGCCACAGGCCGAAGTGAGGGGTAATGCGGAGGAAGGCCTCACATACGACAATAAATGCCTAGATGTGGAGAAAGGAATCCGGGGCTAGGTCATGGAAATCAAGCCCGTAATAGAACATCAAACCCCTAACGAAGGGATCCAGAGTGAGACCTAGTCCTCAGAGGAAGAGGAAGATGAACACGACGTCTTCATTGGGTTCGGGAGTAGGGACGACCTGCCCTCGGGCAGGCAGCCGATGCGAAACTTCGGCGGTCAGGTATCTTTCCTCCCTCAACTTCTTGATATCCTCTTCCGTGATGAAGGAAGGCATCCACCGGCCCTGGTGTCACACCCTAGCTGGTTCATGCATTAGAGTGTTGCATCATGTCTACTTTTACAGAAACTTGAAATGGGGATGACAGAACCCCCAACACCCCCTGGAAACAACTAGGGTTTACTAAAATTATTTTCAATGAACCCAAAATGCCCTTCACAAAATGTTCATCATTTCTGGATTGGGTTAAAATCCCTGGCAAAAATGGTGCACTCTTTTCTAGGACATTTTGGATTCTTTGAATTAAATCATAAGTATTTGAATTTGGGCATTTAAATGCTATAAAATATTTTAAATGCCCAAATAATTCTGGATTTAAGTGAGGGCTGTTAGGAATAATCCCAACAGAGCCCACAATTATTTTCAGGATTTTAGCAAGTGCCTAAGTATTTTTAATAAAGCCCTAAAGTTACAGAAAAATAGAAAAAGAAAACAAACAGGAAAGAGAGGAAGAGAAAGCTTACCTGGCGCCCACCTAGTAGGCCTACCTGCCGGCCCAGCCCAGCCAACGCTCTAGCGGGCTGCTTGGCTTGGCCAGGCAGGCAGGCAGCTGCTCGACGCCGACACCAGCGCGTGCCACGCAGCTTCCCGCTGCCCTGCTTCCTCCCCTCGCCGCTCTACTGGCCTGGACGACCTCCACGTCGCGCACCGAACCCCCTGGACACGTCCATTCCCCCCTGCCTCTCTCCCTCGCTCCCCTCCGCCATGGCCGACGCAGCCGCCGCCGTTCCGCCGCCGTAACCGTGCCCACCGTCGTCAACGCGCCGCTCCACCGTGTCCTGAAGCTCCGCCACTCCCTCCTCGACCGTCCCACCGAGCCACGCCCCGCCGGAGGCCCCCGAGCGTCTTCACCGAGCTCGTCTTCAACCTCCTGCCGGCCAGATCGCCTCCGCCGCCCCGCTTGCTCCGGCTCGTCTCCGTCCTCGCTGTTAACTCCGTCGCAACCGCCGTGAGCTTAGCCACCTCCCTATCCTCTCCGCTCTCCTTCTCGTGCACCACAGCAAGCACACGGAGTTCGCCCGCACACGCCACCGCAGAGCTCGTCGTCGACGAGGCTCCGGCCATGCCACTTAGTCCACTAACTTCACCACATCCCTAGGAGCAGAACGCACCACGCCCGTGCCTCGCCTTGCCTCCTAGCGACGGGTCCGAGCTCACCCGAGCTCCGGCCACCGCCAAAATCGTCGTCGGCGCCGTTTCCGGCGACCCCGAGCCCAACCACCCGCACCAACCGTCGCGGCTCGCTCCCAGCTATCCATAGAGCCCAATGGCGCCCCGAACGGTGCCCTGTAGGTGAAACCCGCACCAACCGTCACGGCTCGCTCCCAGCTATCCATAGAGCCCAACGGCGCCCCGAATGGTGCCCTGTAGGTGAAACCCGCACCTGCACCGCCGCGTTTGGCCTCGCCGGCGGCTAAACGCTGGCGAGTTGACCCCGCTGACCCCATTTGACCATGGGTGGGCCCAGCTTGACCCCCCTGGGTCAATGACAGGTAGGGCCTAGCCCTGCTGACTAATTAGGATTAGTATTAACTAATATCTCTTTAAACTAATCACACTGACACGCGGGACCCACTGTTAGGTTTGACCTGGACCGTCCCGTTGACCACTGACGTCACCCTGACGCACTGCTGACGCAATAACTAATTTCTGGATTTATTTTTATACGGAAAATTCCAGAAATTGTTGCAAACTTCAAAATTCATAGAAATTATTCTGTAACTCCAAATGCCAAGATTTATATATGAATTTTGATCAGAAAAATTCAATCTATCCATTGGAAATGGTTTCATGCATGACAGAACAAGTTAACCTTGTTGTTTAAGAAAAATAAGATAATGCAGTAAAATGGCTATGTTAAATGAACTAACATTTGAATCTTTGATTCAAATGAGTTCATTCCTTTCTGTTTTAGCTTGCATTAGTCCAAGACACATTCATATTGCCATGTCATAGCATGCATCATATTGTTTCATATCGTCATGTGTTGATTATGTTCGGTGTGTTTTTCGTGGTAGGTTCTGTCTCCGAGGATAACCCCGAATATCTGTCTAAAGGGCAGTACCCTACTACCACTACATCAGGCAAGCAACCCATTGATCATTCCGATACAAACCCATGTTCTCGCTTCTGCTCTTGTTTACTGTATTAAGACAATGCGATTTAAACTGCTGTGTGTTGCGGTAGTTGAACCCACTTCCTTTGCATGACCTGTCATTGCCACAGTAACTAGATGAAACCCACTAGCATGTGTAGGAGTTTATTGAGCCATATTTGTGTTCCTACCATGCTATGCCTGCTATGCTTAGAGTTGTGTCAGGTCTGGTTCGTCTGGGTGATGGGCTAGAGTGAAATGATTATGTCGGTAATGTGAGGGATGTGTTGAACATGTCTTGGTAAAGGTATCGATGAGAGGCCATGTAGGAGTACATGGTGGGTTGTTTCATTGCGGCCGTCCATAAGAACTGAGATCTGTATGCGTGATTTAAGATTCAGCTACTACCACACATTGGGCCCTGAAATATGACCCCGCTCGACTTACTGACCCCATTGGAAATTAACTCAAACCGTGGGAGTCTCTTCACCTCTCGATTTTGGGAAAGTTTCCAAAATGCTATGGGAACTCGTCTCTCTTTTAGCACCGCCTGCCATCCTCAATCAAGTGGTCAAGTAGAGCGAGTCAATCAAATTACGGAAGATATGCTCTGAGCTTCTGTCATCTCATTCGGAATGGGTTGGGAGAAATGCCTTCCATTCGCGGAGTTTGCTTATAACAATAGTTATCAAGCTAGCTTGGGCAAAGCTCCTTTCGAATTTCTCTATGGACGAAAATGTCGAACGCCTCTTAACTGGTCAGAAACCGGGGAAAGACAACTCTTTGGCCCGGATATGATCCAGGAAGCAGAAGAGCAGGTTCGCGTTATTTGTGAGAAATTGAAAACGGCCCAGTCTCGCCAAAAGAGTCAATATGACCGCAAGCATAAGCCTATGTCTTATGAAGTTGGCGAGAAGGCTTACCTTCGGGTTACACCTTTGAAGGGAACCCATCGATTCGGTATCAAAGGCAAGTTGGCTCCTCGTTACATTGGACCCTTTCACATTCTTGCCAAACGAGGGGAAGTTGCCTACCAGTTGGAACTACCTCCGCATCTTTCCAAAGTTCATGATGTCTTCCACGTTTCTCAACTCAGGCGTTGCTTCTCGGATCCTATCCGTGGAGTGGACCACGAAACGCTTGATCTACAAGATAAACTCTCATATCAGGAATATCCGGTTCGTATCCTTGATCAAGCCGAGCGTACCACTCGACGCCATAATATCAAGTTTCTCAAGGTTCAATGGTCACGCCATTCCGAGAAAGAAGCCACTTGGGAAAGGAAGGATCGTCTTCGACTCGAGTACCCCACCTTCTTCCCGGAGGATCCTAAATCTTGAGACGAGATTCTTTTGAGTGGGGGTGAGTTGTCACACCCTAGCTGGTTCATGCATTAGAGTGTTGCATCATGTCTACTTTTACAGAAACTTGAAATGGGGATGACAGAACCCCCAGCACCCCCCTGGAAACAACTAGGGTTTACTAAAATTATTTTCAATGAACCCAAAATGCCCTTCACAAAATGTTCATCATTTCTGGATTGGGTTAAAACCCTGGCAAAAATGGTGCACTCTTTTCTAGGACATTCTGGATTCTTTGAATTAAATCATAAGTATTTGAATTTGGGCATTTAAATGCTATAAAATATTTTAAATGCCCAAATAATTCTAGATTTAAGTGAGGGCTGTTAGGAATAATCCCAACAGAGTCCACAATTATTTTCAGGATTTTAGCAAGTGCCTAAGTATTTTTAATAAAGCCCTAAAGTTACAGAGAAATAGAAAAAGAAAACAAAGAGGAAAGAGAGGAAGAGAAAGCTTACCTGGCGCCCACCCAGCAGGCCCACCTGCCGGCCCAGCCCAGCCAACGCTCCAGCGAGCTGCTTGGCTTGGCCATGCAGGCAGGCAGCTGCTTGACGCCGGCACCAGCGCGTGCCACGCAGCTGCCCACCGCCATGCTTCCTCCCCTCGCCGCTCTGCTGGCCTGGACGACCTCCACGTCGCGCACTGAACCCCCTGGACACATCCATTCCCCCCTGCCTCTCTCCCTCGCTCCCCTCCGCCATGGCCGACGCAGCCGTCGCCATAACCGTGCCCACTGTCGTCAACGCGCCGCTCCACCGTGTCCTAAAGCTCCGAGCCACACCCCGCCGGAGGCCCCCGAGCGTCTTCACCGAGCTCGTCTTCAACCTCCTGCCGGCCAGATCGCCTCTGCCGCCCCGCTTGCTCCGGCTCGTCTTCGACCTCGCCGTCAACCCCGTCGAAACCGCCGTGAGCTTAGCCACCTCCCTATCCTCTCCGCTCTCCTTCTCGTGCACCACAGCGAGCACATGGAGTTCGCCCGCACACGCCGCCGCGGAGCTCGTCGTCGACGAGGCTCCGGCCATGCCACGGCCACCCCACTTAGTCCACTAACTTCATCACATCCCCAGGAGCACAACGCACCACGCTCGTGCCTCGCCTTGCCTCCTAGCGACGGGTCCGAGCTCACCCGAGCTCCGGCCGCCGCCAAACTCATTGTCGGTGCCGTTTCCGGCGACCCCGAGCCCAACCACCCGCACCAACCACCGCGGCTCGCTCCCAGCTATCCATAGAGCCCAACAGCGCCCCGAACAGTGCCCTGTAGGTGAAACCCGCACCTACACCGCCGTGTTTGGCCTCACCGGCGGCTAAACACCGGTGAGTTGACCCCGCTGACCCCGTTGACCACGGGTGGGCCCAGTTTCACCCCCCTGGGTCAATGACAGGTAGGGCCCAGCCCTGCTGACTAATTAGGATTAGTATTAACTAATATCTACTAAAACTAATCACACTGACACGCGGGACCCATGTCAGGTTTGACCTGGACCATCCCGTTGACCACTGACGTCACCCTGATGCACTGCTGACGCAATAACTAATTTCTGAATTTATTTTTACACAGAAAATTCCAGAAATTGTTGCAAACTTCAAAAATTCATAGAAATTATTCTGTAACTCCAAATGCAAAGATTTATATATGAATTTCGATCAGAAAAATTCAATCTATCCATTGGTAATGGTTTCATGCATGACAGAACAAGTTAACCTTGCTGTTTAAGCAAAATAAGATAATGCACTAAAATGGCTATGTTAAATGAACTAACATTTGAATCTTTGATTCAAATGAGTTCATTCCTTTCTGTTTTAGCTTGCATTAGGCCAAGACACATTCATATTGCCATGTCATAGCAGGCATCATATTGTTGCATATCGTCATGTGTTGATTATGTTCGGTGTGTTTTTCGTGGTAGGTTCTGTCTCCGAGGATAACCCCGAATATCCGTCTAAAGGGCAGTACCCTACTACCACTACATCAGGCAAGCAACCCATTGATCATTCCGATACAAACCCATGTTCTCGCTTCTGATCTTGTTTACTGCATTAAGACAACGCGATTCAAACTGCTGTGTGTTGCGGTAGTTAAACCCACTTCCTTTGCATGACCTGTCATTGCCACAGTAACTAGATGAAACCCACTAGCATGTGTAGGAGTTGATTGAGCCATATTTGTGTTCCTACCATGCTATGCCTGCTATGCTTAGAGTTGTGTCAGGTCTAGTTCATCTGGGTGATGGGCTAGAGTGAAATGATTATGTCGGTAATGTGAGGGATGTGTTGAACATGTCTTGGTAAAGGTATCGATGAGAGGCCATGTAGGAGTACATGGTGGCTTGTTTCATTGAGGCCGTCCATAAGAACTGAGATCTGTATGCGTGATTTAAGATTCAGCTACTACCACACATTGGGCCCTGAAATATGACCCCGCTCGAGTTACTGACCCCTCTCGTCCTCTGTCCAGGAGTTGCAACTAGTTTCTGGTGTTTGTAGGTTATGTGTTGGCGGTCGTGCGTAGCGCTGACCCTAGGGGTGGGCTATGATGCGGTAGATACAGCGTGGCACGGTGTACCGAGTCGCCCGTTTGGTGTCTCGGGAACCCTGCACACATCGTTTGGGGCCGTTGAGGACACCCCGGCCGGATTTCCTTGCGGATGGAACCTGAATAGGCGATAAACCTAGACTAGAGACTTGTGCGGTTAGTCAGGTCATGGTCTACACCCACGTCGGTTTTCGCTTGAAGTCTGCCGAGCATATGTCATGTGCAGACGCTAAGTGGTGGAAACATGTGTGATGAAGTACACCCCTGCAGGGTATAAAACTATTCAAATAGCCGCATCCACGGTAAAGGACTACTTGGTTGCCTATACAGTTCGTAGACAAGTTAATGGATACTACTAAAAGACTCAAGATAAGTGTGAGTACCGAGGATGGCCCTCTCGTAGGATGACGAGGGAGGATCCCCAATGGAGTATTGTGTTGGTGATTAGTGGACTCGTGTGCGAAAACTATTTTACTAGTGGAGACTCGTAGGATAGCTTAGCCAAGAGTCAAAGCTTGCTTGCTGCAATAACTCCACCACCTTCTTGAGAATGAGCATGTATAGTAGGTTCTGATGTAAGACTTGTTGAGTACCTTTGTACTCATGTTTGCTTAATTACTGTTTTCAGACGACAACACCGTCCCCTCCGATGGGTTCTACGTAGACCTTGATGACGATGAGTGACTAGCCACCCAGGTGGTGGAACAAGCCTTCGAAGGGCCCTCTATACATAAATAGGCTTCTTCAAGCCTTTTTCCTTTCTAGTGTCTGTACTCATACTGAGTTTCTTCCGCATGTGCTTGTATGCTTGTATGACTTGAGTGTCGGGTCGTGTGACCCCTACCTGTACGAATATGTTATGTATGGCTCCTTAGAGCCTTTTAAATAAAGTACTTGAGTTGTAGAGTTTTGTTGTGATGCCATGTTGTATGTACTCATATCGGGCATATTGTGTGTATGATTGAAATGCTTGGTATGACTGGGATCCGACAATCTAGTTGTTTATCCTTGGCAGCCTCTCATATGGGGAAATGTAGTCTAGTGCTTCCTGAGCGATAGTAGTCCGTTACAGCCCGGTTCACCGGAGTCTTGCTAGCCCAACACTACTGCTCTGGACACTTGACTGGCCGACATGTGTTTCACTTCGTTCCTGTGTCTGTCCCTTCGGGGAAATGTCACGCGGTGACATCCGGAGTCCTGCCTAGCCTGCTATAGCCCGGGTTCCCCGGAGTCCTGTTAGCCCAGTGCTATAGCCCGGATTCACACGGTGATGACCGACATGCTCAATGTGATTCATGTATGCCTGTCTCCATAGGTCTATGTCGCTTTGGGTTCACGACTAGCTGAAAGTGCGTTATATCGACTAGAGGGGGGGGTTGAATAGGTGATTTTTATGAAAGTCTTCAAAACGTGGGAGTTATGAAGACAAACGATAGAAATAAACCTAATACCCTGCAGTAGAAGGTAGACTACACTAGGCAAGCCATAGTCAAGTATTCAATAGAGTGAAAGCACAATGACTAATAGCAGCAATGTAGTAAGGATCAGGTAGGAAGATATTGTGAAGCCAGACAGAACACGCAGTCACTCAGTGAAGACAAAAGATAGTGCAAACATACAATGACTTCACAAGGAGTAACAGTAAGTAAAGGGAAGGGAAGATGAAACCAGTGACTCGTTGAAGACAATGATTTGTTGGACTAGTTCCAGTTGCTGTGACAACTGTACGTATGGTTGGGGCGGCTAGGTATTTAAACCTTAGGACACACAGTCCCGGACACCCAGTCCTGAACACGCAGCTCAGGACACCCAGTCCTCACCGTATTCCCCTTGAGCTAAGGTCACACAGACCTCACCCAATCACTCTGGTAGGTCTTCAAGGTAGACTCCCAAACCTTCACAGACTTCGTTCACCGGCAATCCATAATGTCTCTTGGATGCTCAGAACGCGACGCCTAACCGGCTGGAGGATGCACAGTCCTCAAGTGTAATAAGTCTTCAGATCACACAGACAAGAAGACTTAAGTGATGCCCAATTCTCTTTGGCTCTGGGTGGTTAGGGCTTTATCCTCGCAAGGAATTCTCTCTCAAAGGCTTCAAGGTGGGTTGCTCTCAAACGACAAAAGTCGTACTCTCAATCTGAGCAGCCAAGCCTTTGTGGTTGTAGGGGGTGGGATATTTATAGCCACTTGGCAACCTGACCTAATTTGTCCAAAATGACCCTAGGTCACTAAGGAACTGACACGTGTTCCAACAGTCAAATTTCAAACTCACACGGCAACTTTACTTGGGCTGCAAGCAAAGTTGACTTGTCCGACTCTGGACAAGATTCGCTCTCATAGTCTTCACTCGAAGACATAGGTTTTGTTTAGGCATCACTTCAGTCATTCTGACTGGTTCTCTTGGACCCCACTTAACAGTACGGTGGTTCCTATGACTCAACACAAAAGAAAAAGAACTACGAAAGATCTAAGTCTTCGAGCTCCATAGGCTTCATGTGGTGTCTTCTCTTGTCATAGTCTTCAATGTGAATATCTTCATATACCACCTTTGACTTCAATGTCTTCATACATTTTTAGGGGTCATCTCTGGTAGGAAAACCGAATCAATGAGGGACTTCTACCTGTGTTATCCTGCAATTCTCACAAACACATTAGTCCCTCAACTAGGTTTGTCGTCAATACTCCAAAACCAACTAGGGGTGGCACTAGATGCACTTACAATCTCCCCCTTTTTGGTGATTGATGACAAACTAGTTGAAGTTTTCAACGGGGAATATAATCTGTGAAATTGTAAAGGATAAGGAATTGTCTTCATAAGTTGCAAGGGCTCCCCCTGAAGATGTGCATATAAGTAATTTGCTTTTGGAATGCAAATGCACATGGCAGGTTGTACTTGTGGAGATCCACTTCAACTTATGATGACAATCCATTATGCATGTGAAAGTATATGAAGATAATGACAATGCATAATGGAAAATGGACGTCTGCAGAATGATCTAAGTGCGGAATTTATCGTCGCACATGCGGAATTTATCATCGCAAAACAAAGTGGCAGATAAGTAGCAGACGACCATCGAGTTTAAGTGTTACAACTCAAAGAACCAAATGTAGCAAAACGAGAGTTGTAAGCACGAAGCAAAATATAAAGCACCCGCCCATATGGACCCGCTTGAAGACTATCAACCTCATATGCTTCTCCCCCTTTTGTCAGTAAGGACCAAAAAGGTTTGAAGACATAGAGCATCTACTCGTTCCCATGTGGAGTAGGTGAAGTCGCAGGGTCGTTGGTGGTGTTTGGTGGTGCTGAAGAGCTTGGAGCAGAGTTGACGCGTGCTGAAGGAGGTGGCGGTGAAGTAGCATCGTCTTCATCCTCGATAACTCTGGTAGTCACTGTTGCAGCAGAGGAAGAGAACTCAGAGTCTTCAAGGGATGGAGTTCCTAGCAGCCCAGCTCTTCGAGGAGGTGTGGAGTCAAACTTGAATCGCTCAGTGAAGCCATCCTCTTGAAGATCATCTTCAGAGCACATCATCGTTAGCCCTTTCCATGTGCGGCGACAGGTTTCATGGGCAACGAAAGCATTCTTGGTGGCAAGATTGCGAATGCGATTAACATCCACCAAGAGGCTTTTCATCTGACGCTTCAGCTAGTCATGATGCCTATCCTGTTTTTGATGAAGAGCCACAAGAATCTCTCGGTCATTGAGAACACGAGTGCGCTTCTTGGGTCTTGGAGCAGTTGTACTATCAGTGGCTTCCGTAGACGCAGGGTGTGGTGCACGTGTAGTGTCAGCCAAAGGATACACCCGAGTGACTGCTTCAACTCCTTCAATGTTCTGTGAGAAACTCTGATGCTCTGCATTTTTAAGACTTAGAGGTTCCTTTGCAGGCTCAGGATAGATGGCTTCAGTAGAGATATCCACATCAGGCAGAAAAATCATATGATTGCGAGCAGATGGCTGATATGAGATATCGGAGTGAAGTTTAATTAGCCACATTACCCATGGGGCGTAGAACTTCAAGCCAAACAGATCAGAGCCTGATGCAGCAAGTTGGTGGATGAATAAGTCATGTGCATTGAAGCATTTTCCATGAAGAATATTGAAGACCAAAGTCTTCATTGCACCCTCAAGCTTGGCATTTGGAGAGTGCCCTTTGATGGGCCAGAGAGTTCGCCTGATGATGTGATAGATGGTTCTTGGCAGATACTCAAGGTCTTCAACGAAGAACTCTGTTGGATAAGCAGCATCTTGGGGCAATGGCTTCATCATGCTGAGCATCTGACTCATATCAGGTTCCGGCCTCTTAAAGATGCTCTCAATAGCTTCACTATGCAGCTGACAGCCATGCTCGTAGAGATCGCCAGGAGGGGGCAAACCAGTGAGCTCAATGATGTCAAATGCATTGGCTTTGTGATGAACGTTTCCGGTCATCCACTCCAGGACCCAAGTCTTCGGATCTCTGCTGTACCCGCGGATGTGAAGTGTGGCATAGAATTGGAGCAGCAGCTCTTCATTCCAATGTTCTTGGTCAGTAACGAACGGCAGCAGTCCAACTTCCTTGAAGCAATCCAAAGCTTCTTCCAGATAGGGCAGACCAGCTATGGCTTCAATGTCAAGGCGCTTGTGTGGGAAGATGCGACCTTGTTTGTAAAGAATGCATGAGTAATAGCTTCGCTGAGGATAGCTCTAGAACCGATCAGATGATATCCTTTCCCTTGAGTAGGGGTTCCTGGAGCTAACAAAGAATGTGTTGTCTGCCCTGAAGCCATTGATATTGAAGGAGCCAGGTGCTAATGCAGGACCTGGGAACCTTGGCAATCTTGGGATTGGCTTCTGTACCTGAGGCCTGTGCTCAACATGATAGTCGAACTGGGGACCAGCAGCAGACTCAGGACCAGAAGTGACGGGATCAGTGGCTTCGCTGTCTTCTTCTTCCGTTGGGGAGGGCTCCACATTAGCTTCATTGGTGGTTGTGGCAGCCTCAAGATGTTCATCCTCCACTTGACGAGCTGGAGGTCGGTCACAAGCACTTTCTCCTTGAGAACTGCTTCTTGGTGGGACATGGGGACTTGTGGGACTTCTTCTTCCGCGGCTGATGCAGCCGGACTGTCTTCAATAGAGATTTGAGGCCTTGGTCCTTTGCGAAGCCTGCGCAACACGGGCGACGCCTGTGGAGTTGGAGTGGGCTGGGCCTCATAGTCTTCTTCCTCTTGTGGGCAATCTTCCCATGAAGCATCCTGTGCAATTGGCGTCAGTGGACGACCAATGCTGATGAGTTCGCTGTTTTCAAGCTGAGGAAGGACTGCACCATCTTCTACATTGTCATGTTGACCAATGTCTTCAGCAACAATGGGATCAGCTGTTGGAAAGTCTTCAGCTTCATGAGCCTCTGTGGAAGCAGGCTCATGGATAGTCAGTTGGCGTTCAGCTTCAGGATAGACCATAGAAATGGGTTCAACTATCAAGGGCTCTGTGAGAGCAGCCCGATCTTTCTTGGTCTTCCTCTTCTTCTTGGAGGGGGCAGTTGGAGAGGCTTCAGAATGTTTCCTCTTCCTGGCTTCAGCCTCAGCAGTCCTTGTCTTCTTGAGCTCTGAAGCGGTTGACCGGCCTTTTGGCTTCGAGCCAGTGAGTCTAGTTGGGAAGACAATCGGAACTGCTTCCTGCCTTGGTGCGTCAGGTTCAGCCGTAGCAGGCTTCTTCTTCTTCTTTGCGGCCATCCTGGGGTCGATGACAGGACGCCCAAGGGCCTTGCGCTTCTCAGCCTCATTGTAGGCTTGCACACATCTGTCAGCCAGAGTCTTCATGCGCTCACGCGAACCCTGAGCTTCTGCACGTTTCTTTACAAAGGCTTCCTTGAGCTCGTGCATCATACTCTTGAAGTTTTTCACTTCCTGCACGCTAAGCTTGGCCATATGCTTCTTGAACTGAGCCTTTTCATAGTCAATCTTTTGCTTCAGTTCAACAATGCGCTGGGCAATAGCGAGTTCTGAAGCAATGGCGCCTTGGAAGGCGACACTGAGGCCAATGGGTAGCTGCAGATCTTCAAAGCTAATGTTTGGCGTGTCAAACCACTCGTCAATGAAGTTGTGGATGATGGTTACATCAAAGAGAGGCAGATCATTGAAGATTTCTGCTTTTTCTTTGCTCTTGATGAGTTGCTCAAGAGCGTCATCTGCAAGATCTTCATCACTTGACAGATCGATGGCATCATTGCGCAGAATGGCAGCAGCAGTTAGCTCTTGGCCGGTGTGAGGCAGAGGCATTTTGACCTTCTGGGCTTGGAGATGCGTGATAAGTCTTCGGACTGCACACTGTCTTCAGGAGGTGCAGTTGCCAGTGGCTTCACCCGTGAGATTTTTGGTGAGGGGGCAGGCTTTGAAGCTTTAGGATTCTTCAGCTTCTTTGTCTTTGGCACTGCAGGCGCTTCTTCAGATTCAACGTCAGCTACAGGCTCATTCACTACAGTCCCTTGAACCAAGATACGGGTGATGAGGCCTTCAAGGTTGTAGAAGGGACCGATGACATTGGGTTCTGCATCTCGTGTGCCATCTGCCCTTGGTGCTGAGGGACCAGGGTTGAAGTCTAACCCCAAAGTCTTCTTGTTTTGCTTCGCTGAGTTCTGGGCAAACTGGAAGTTGCGCTTGAACAGATTGTCGTCACGACACCATAGTAGTGACGATGGGTGTGCATCAGCAGGCTGTGGCCCACGGACCATGCAGGGATAGAAGCCTTGTTCAATGGCTTCATCTATGGACCTGGGTAGAAGATTCTTGTATAGGATGTCTCCCCACGGTCTCTTGATGGCGTTTTTATCAGCATATTCCTGGGTTACAAATCGGTATTTGAACCATTGTTCTGCCCAATATCTTCGAATCCGTTGGATTCGGGTCTTGCGCTGATTGTAATCCTCTTCAGGATCTGTCTTGTACAGTTCTGAGAGTTCATCTGGCAGATCTCTGGATGTTTCTCCACGACGCTTTCTGCCACCCTTCCTTGCCGCTTTCTCTGAAGCCATAAACTTTAACTTGAAAGGCTTCAACACGCTCAAAGGCTTCAAAGGTTTTCGCTTGCTGGACCAACAGGAACTGGCTTCGGGAGAATTAATGTGATGCTGTAAGAATTCTGCAAATGAATGCAGACTATGAGAACCAAAGGATTCTCCCACGGACATGTACCTGTGACAGCATTAAGGTGCAAGGGAAGGGGAAGAGGTCATATGCATTCTCAGAAGATTTTGAAGATAAATCAGTTTAGAAGACATTGACCTCATTGTGCGAAGACATTCACTCATAGATAAGGAGTTGGTTCCAGATTTGTACGAATCCACAGATCAGTACAAGTGAGGACTCTAACTACTTTGTGAAGTGCAAGTGAATATACTAGGCATGTTATGAGATGCAGTATGAGAGAGATCTAACTTGTGTGAATAGAAACTGCTTGTGGTAGAAAGTGACACAGCCATAGGATCAACGGTGCTGTAAAAAAGGAAGTTTTATTTACCACACTAAGAACTGCTAGACGGAGTGGAAGATGAGGCCGAGAAGTTCGATCTTCCGTGCCCTAACTTGGCGACGGAGGACACCTACGGCGACGGCGGAGAGGACGATGTCCACGGTCGGCGTGAAGACGGCGTCCGAGAGGTTGCGGCAGCGAAGCGCTTCGTCGCCGGCGTCGTCGAGGGCTAGCGGTGGCGCTAGGGTTCGTGCGAGAGTGGAAGAAGAGATAATGACCGCTGTGAAGTGTGTATTTATAGGTACATGGGCGGCACTATGCTATTACACAGGTGCCCCTGGCGATTCGCATCTGAGGAACACATGGCCATTATGCAGAATTTTGGGGTTTGTTCCATGTCCCACGCACGCCTTGATTGTTGGGTGGTGGTTCCTACTTCTCCGGGTTTCATGTGGAGGAATGAGCATTGAAAACGGACTTAATGGTTGTCTCTGTATCTTCTGCTGACAAGGACGCAGAGAAGACATTCGATAGTTTCAATAGAATGCATATGATTTGGAGAGATAGAATTTGATATAGAAAGCATAGAGAGGTTAGGGTCTGATCACATTCACTTAGTTCAAAAGATTCAACAATGAAGACATAGCTATAAGTGAATGCTGTAGAGGACAGAACACTAATATATATATATATCTATATAATCAACATAGTGAAGATAATCATGAAGATATGTTGAGATCGAAGCCAAACCAAATGTGAAGACATTGCAAGGTAACGCCATGAGTGAAACACTTCAAAATAGAACATTTGGTGGTGGTGTTACCCACCGTATAGGAAGTATTAGACCCAGACACGGCGCACAATTATCGTGGCGCTCCGAAGTCAAATTCCACATTCATGTATTCACACTTAGAATGTATGTCTTCATTGATTGAAGATATACTTTACTTCATGTGTTGCACATGTAAGTCATCAATATGCATTAGGGTTAGGATGTGTGCCTGATCACAGGACATTTGAGGATTCCAGGATATTTAGCTCACACCGTAACTTGCAAAATCTCTTCTCATCCAAGGGCTTGGTGAAGATATCTGCCAATTGCTCTTCAGTGTTGATGTGTATGATATCAATATCTTCCTTCACAACATGATCTCTGAGAAAGTGATGACGAATTTCAATGTGCTTTGTCTTCGAGTGCTGAACTGGGTTGTTGGCAATCTTGATGGCGCTTTCGTTGTCGCAGTAAAGTGGCACTTGCTTCAGATGAATGCCATAGTCCTTGAGTGTTTGCTTCATCCACAGAAGCTGAGCGCAGCAAGATCCAGCAGCAATGTATTCAGATTCAGCAGTGGAGAGAGATACACAGTTCTGCTTCTTTGAAGACCAACATACAAGTGATCGTCCCAGAAAGTGACATGTGCTTGATGTAGACTTGCGATCAACTTTGTCACCAGCATAATCAGCATTCGAGAATCCAACCAGATCAAACTCTGAGCCCTTTGGATACCATAATCCTAGAGTTGGGGTGTGAGCCAAATATCGAAGAATTCGCTTCACACCTAAGTGATGCGACTCCTTTGGTTCCGCTTGAAATCGAGCACACATGCAAACACTAAGCATAATATCTGGCCTAGATGCACATAGATAAAGTAAAGAACCAATCATGGAGCAGTATACCTTTTGATCGAACTCTTTACCATTGTCATCGGGACCTAGATGATGTTTGGCTGGCATTGGTGTTGTGAAGCCTTTGCAGTCTTGCATACCGAACTTCTTCAGGCAATCTTTGAGATACTTCTCTTGAGATATGAAGATGCCGTTGCGTTGTTGTCATATTTGAAGACCGAGGAAGAACTTCAGCTCCCCCATCATGGACATCTGATATTGCTCTTGCATCATATATCCAAAGTCTTCACTGTACTTCTGATTGGTGCAGCCAAAGATAATGTCATCCACATATATTTGGCACACAAACAGTTCACCATCATATGTCTTCGTGAAAAGAGTGGGGTCTAGGGAACCAGGTATGAAGCCTTTGCTCTTCAGGAAGTATTTGAGTGTGTCATACCAGGCCCGAGGGGCTTGTTTGAGGCCATACAGTGCCTTGTTGAGCTTGTATACCATGTCAGGATGTTTTGGATCTTCAAAGCCAGGCGGTTGTGCAACATACACTTCTTCTTCAATCTTGCCATTGAGAAAAGCACTCTTCACATCCATTTGATAAGGAAGTATGTTATGATGATTTGCATAGGCCAGCAGTATGCGTATGGCTTCAAGTCTAGCCACAGGAGCAAATGTTTCATCGAAGTCAATGCCTTCCACTTGAGTATATCCTTGAGCAACGAGACAAGCTTTGTTTCTGACAACTTGACCATGCTCATATTGCTTGTTGCGGTATATCCATTTGGTGCCTATTATATTGTGCTTCCGTGGATCAGGACGCTTAACTAGTTCTCATACATTATTCAGCTCAAACTGTTGAAGCTCTTCTTGCATAGCTTGAATCCATTCAGGTTCCATGAAGGCTTCTTCAACTTTCTTGGGTTCTGTTATTGAGACGAATGCGAAGTGCCCACAGAAATTTGCTAGCTGAGTTGCCCTTGAACGAGTGAGTGGACCGGGTGCATTGATGCTATCAATTATTCTTTCAATCTGCACTTCATTGGCAACGCGAGGATGTACAGGGTGAAGACTTTGCTCTTGCTGATCATTGTCGTTGTTAGAAGGAATGTCTTCAGGCTGAGCATTGTCTTCATGTTGATCAGGTGCTGAGATGATAAGTTCTTCTTCAGGATGAGCTTCAGAAGGTATAATTTCTCCAGTTCCCATTAGCTTGATTGATTCACTGGATGGAACTTCATCTAGCACATTTGGCAGTTGCTCTCTTTGTGAACCATTGGTCTCATCGAACCGCACATCCACTGTTTCAACCACTTTGTAATGAAAGAGATTGAAGACTCTGTAGGAGTGCGAATCCTTTCCATATCCAAGCATAAAACCCTCATGTGCTTTTGGTGCAAACTTTGAGGTGTGATGTGGGTCCTTGATCCAGCACCTTGCGCCAAATACTCTGAAGTAACTGACATTTGGCTTCTTGACAGTAAGGAGCTCATAAGATGTCTTGTTCAGAAGCTTGTGAAGATAAACACGATTGATTGTATGGCATGCAGTATCAATGGCTTCAGGCCAGAATTTTCTTGGGGTCTTGTATTCATCTAGCATCATTCTGGCAATCTCAATGAGTGTTCTGTTCTTGCGTTCGACGACGCCATTCTGCTGTGGCGTGTACGGGGCTGAGAATTCATGTGTGATGCCCAAGATATCAAGATATGTATCAAGGCCAGTGTTCTTGAACTCAGTGCCATTGTCACTTCTGATGTGCTTTATCTTGGCGCCATAATTGTTCATAGCTCGATTGGCGAAGCGTCTGAAGACATCCTGCACTTCAGTCTTGTAAAGGATTATGTGCACCCAAGTATATCTAGAATAATCATCAACAATAATGAAGCCATAGAGGCAAGAAGTAGTAGTAAGAGTTGATTAATGAGTGGGACCGAAAAGATCCATGTGAAGCAGTTCGAAGGGTCGAGTAGTGGTCATGATTGTCTTCGAGGGATGTTTGGCCCTCGTCATCTTCCGTTCTTCACAGGCACCGCATAAGTGATCTTTCTTGAACTTGACGCCCTCGATGCCTATGACATGCTTCTTCTTTGCCAGGGTGTGGAGGTTCCTCATGCCAGCATGCCCAAGCCTCCGATGCCAGAGCCAGCATTCTGAAGCTTTTGCTAGAAGACATACGGCAAGCTGTGGTCCTTCTGAGAAATCTACTACGTACAGATCATCTTTTCGATACCCTTCAAACACTAGAGACTTGTCAGATTCCATTAGTACAAGGCAACGATATTTTCCAAATATTACGATCATGTTCAAATCGCAAAGCATTGAGATAGACATTAAGTTGAAGCCAAGGGATTCAACAAGCATGACTTTATCCATGTGTTGATTCCTTGAGATTGCAACTCTACCTAGACCCAATACATTACTTTTACTAGTGTCAGCAAATGTGATGTGGCTCTTGTCGGATGGACGTAAGGTTGAGTCCATAAGAAGACTTCTTTTGCCAGTCATGTGATTTGTACACCCACTATCAATAATCCATTCTGAAGACGCTGGTGTCGTACCCTACAGTGCAGTTAGGGGGATAGGCTTCACCAAGAGCATTGTGAAGCAAAAACATTTGACGAACCAATGAGTTATGAAAGCTTAGATCCAGATTAGGACTAATAGGTAGAGTAGCAAGCGATTCAGGAACGAAGTACATAGTAAGACCATTCGGGCATTTGATCTTGTGCCCTACAAGATGTTTAAGGTCCCCAGCAATGGCGTCAGACGATTTTGGTTTTCTGCTGGAGACCTTTCCCTGCAAAAGAGAGTTAAGCTTTCTTAGCCACCCACATCTTCAAGGGTGGCTGAGAAGCAATAAGTCTAAGTGCGCCATCTGAGAATTTTGGCTTTGGAGCCCTAGCAAACAGTCTTGCAGGCGGACAATAGTACTCATAAGAATAAGCAGAATAGTTCTTGTTCTTATGAACATGGCAGTTTGATGAACCGCTCTCATATTCATATGCCTGAGTATGGTTTCCCTGCAAAACATTTGCGTTAGTGCGACTCAGGTGAGTCCTCTGTCTGTATGAAGCCTTTGGACCGTATGAAGCCTTTGGTATGAGGTTTGTCTTCTTCACGTGAGGTGTCATGATGACATTCACAGGAAGATTCTCCAGACACCTTTTCGGAACCCAGATCTTCTTCATAGGCGGTCCATTCCTGCAGTTAGTACCAATGTACCTGGCAAACACTTCACCATTCTGATTCTTAAATAGTATATAGTTTGCATCAAAGGATTCATCAATGATATTGGGGTTAGCACAAGTGAAGCCAGATAGATTGGATGGGTCTTCTGAAGGTTCCTTTGCAGCAACCCACATGGTTTTGGGGTACTGCTCAGGTTTCCAGTAAGAGCCATCAGCATTCATTTTCCTTACGAACCCAACACCCTGTTTCCTCGGGTTTCGGTTCAGTATCTGCTTTTTGAGGACATCACATAGTGTCTGATGCCCTTTAAGACTTTTGTACATCCCTGTTTCAAGCAATGTCTTCAACCTAGCATTCTCATCAGCAATAGCAGTGGTATCCTCAGCAGAGGGGTTAGTTACCACATCAACAGTTGAAGATATTGCAACAGTAGTAGCAGTAGAACATTCAGCAACAGAAGTACCATTATCACGCTCAATGCATTTAAGACATGGTGGGTTCAAATCCTTCCTGAGCGGGACTGATCTGTTTGGCGCGAAGTGACTTGTTTTCCTTTTGAAGATCTTCATGAACCTCTCTCAATTTCTCAAGATCTTGCTTCCTTTGAAGATAATCATAGGAAAGCTTTTCATGAGTTGTTGAGAGAGTTTCATGATGACTTTCAAGTTCCTGATACTTAACGTGAAGATTTTTTATGTCTTCAATTAAGGATTCAGATCGAGTCATTTCAGCACCTAACAAATCATCGCTTCTGTCTAACAGTTTTTGAATATGTTCCATAGCTTTCTGTTATTCAGTTGCAATTTTAGCAAGTGTTTTGTAGCTGGGTTTTGAATCACAATCAGAGTCATCGTCACTAGATGTTTGATAGTGAGTAGTGCATGTGTTTACCTTGGCACCGCGTGCCATGAAGCAGTAGGTAGAAGCGGAGTAGTCCTTGTCATTTGCATCGGTGTCGGTGATGAGGTCATTGTCTTCAGTATTGAAGATGGACTTGGCAACGTATGCTGTAGCCAGACTTGCGACGCCTGAACCGAACTCCTCCTCAGACTCCACCTCCGCCTCCTCAGAAGCGGACTCCTCCTCTGAATCCATTTCCTTGCCAACAAACGCACGTGCCTTGCCAGATGAGCTCTTCTTGTGTGATGAAGACTTTGAGGAAGACCTGGAAGAAGACTTTGAGTATTTCTTCTTCTTCTTGTCGTCAGAGTCATATTCCTTGCTCTTCTTCTTCTTTTTGTTCTCATTGTCCCACTGTGGACACTCAGAGATGAAGTGGCCAAGTTTCTTGCACTTGTGACATGTTTTCTTCTTGTAGTCATGAGCAGAAGCTTCATCATTCCATGAGCTTGATCGGGAAGACTTTCTGAAACCTTTCTTCTTGGTGAATTTTTGGAACTTCTTCACAAGCATAGCAAGTTCCCTTCCAATGTCTTCGGGATCATCAGAACTGCTATCAGATTCTTCTTTAGATGAGGAGACAGCTTTTGCCTTCAAGGCACGAGTTCGCCCATAGTTTGGACCGTAGATATCTCTTTTCTCAGAAAGCTGAAACTCATGTGTGTTGAGCCTCTCAAGTATGTCAGATGGATCGAGTGTCTTGAAATCAGGACGTTCTTGAATCATCAGGGCTAGGATGTCAAACGAACTATCAAGTGATCTCAGTAGTGTCTTGACGACTTCATGTTTGGTGATCTCAGTAGCGCCGAGGGCTTGAAGCTCATTTGTGATGTCAGTGAGTCGGTCAAATGTGTGTTGGACATTCTCATTGTCATTTCGCTTGAAGCGGTTGAAGAGGTTGCGAAGGACACTGATTCTCTGATCTCTCTGGGTTGAGATGCCTTCACTGACCTTGGAGAGCCAGTCCCAGACCAGCTTAGATGTCTTCAAAGCACTCACACGGCCGTACTGTCCTTTGGTCAGGTGACCACAGATGATATTCTTGGCAGTAGAGTCCAGTTGAACAAATTTCTTGACATCAGCAGCAGTGACACCTTCTCCAGCCTTGGGAACGCCGTTTTCGACGACATACCATAGGTCGACATCAATGGCTTCAAGATGCATGCGCATCTTATTCTTCCAGTAGGGATATTCAGTTCCATCGAAGACGGGGCATGTAGCGGAGACTTTAATTATCCCTGCAGTCGACATAGCTAAAACTCTAGGTGGTTAAACCGAATCACACAGAACAAGGGAGCACCTAGCTCTGATACCAATTGAAAGTGCGTTATATCAACTAGAGGGGGGGTGAATAGGCGATTTTTATGAAAGTCTTCAAAATGTGGGAGTTATGAAGACAAACGATAGAAATAAACCTAATACCCTGCAGTAGAAGGTAGACTACACTAGGAAAGCCATAGTCAAGTATTCAATAGAGTGAAAGCACAATGACTAATAGCAGCAATGTAGTAAGGATCAGGTAGGAAGATATTGTGAAGCCAGACAGAACACGCAGTCACTCAGTGAAGACAAAAGATAGTGCAAACATACAATGACTTAACAAGGAGTAACAGTAAGTAAAGGGAAGGGAAGATGAAACCAGTGACTCGTTGAAGACAATGATTTGTTGGACCAGTTCCAGTTGCTGTGACAACTGTACGTATGGTTGGGGCGGCTAGGTATTTAAACCTTAGGACACACAGTCCCGAACACCCAGTCTTGAACACGCAGCTCAGGACACCCAGTCCTCACCGTATTCCCCTTGAGCTAAGGTCACACAGACCTCGCCCAATCACTCTGGTAAGTCTTCAAGGTAGACTCCCAAACCTTCACAGACTTCGTTCACCGGCAATCCATAATGTCTCTTGGATGCTCAGAACGCGACGCCTAACCGGCTGGAGGATGCACAGTCCTCAAGTGTAATAAGTCTTCAGATCACACAGACAAGAAGACTTAAGTGATGCCCAATTCTCTTTGGCTCTGGGTGGTTAGGGCTTTATCCTCGCAAGGAATTCTCTCTCAAAGGCTTCGAGGTGGGTTGCTCTCAAACGACAAAAGCCGTACTCTCAATCTGAGCAGCCAACCCTTTGTGGTTGTAGGGGGTGGGCTATTTATAGCCACTTGGCAACCCGACCTGATTTGTCCAAAATGACCCTGGGTCACTAAGGAACTGACACGTGTTCCAACGGTCAGATTTCAAACTCACACGGCAACTTTACTTGGGCTGCAAGCAAAGTTGACTTGTCCGACTCTGGACAAGATTCGCTCTCATAGTCTTCACTCGAAGACATAGGTTTTGTTTAGGCATCACTTCAGTCATTCTGACTGGTTCTCTTGGACCCCACTTAACAGTACGGTGGTTCCTATGACTCAACACAAAAGAAAAAGAACTACGAAAGATCTAAGTCTTCGATCTCCATAGGCTTCATGTGGTGTCTTCTCTTGTCATAGTCTTCAATGTGAATATCTTCATATACCACCTTTGACTTCAATGTCTTCATACATTTTTAGGGGTCATCTCTGGTAGGAAAACCGAATCAATGAGGGACTTCTACCTGTGTTATCCTGCAATTCTCGCAAACACATTAGTCCCTCAACTAGGTTTGTCGTCAATACTCCAAAACCAACTAGGGGTGGCACTAGATGCACTTACACTAGCCATGTAGGCCCGGGTTCTCTGTCATATGGATGCTAGCGACACTATCATATACGTGAGCCAAAAGGCGCAAACGGTCCCGGGCCATGGTAAGGCGACACCCATGGGGATACCGTGCGTGAGGCCGCAATGTGATATGAGGTGTTACCGGCTAGAATGGTGTGACTTGGAATCAGGGTCCTGACAGCGTTGGCATCAGAGCCGGACTGCCTGTAGGTTCGTTGAGCCAAACTGGTCGATGTCGAGTCTAGAAATGCTTTAGTTATATGTAGGGGAATTTATTGTGGGAGGGAACGTAAGGCTCTTTTACTCCTTTACCTTATGCCCTCTGATCTGAGTCATTCTCTTCTCATTTAACATGGGTTAAGGACTAGGCTCTCTTCTTCTGTCAGGTTCACGTGTTACTAATCCGTAGTAGCTTATAGGATTATTGTTACAAGCCTCAGTATAGTTTCTACTACTTTTAGTATGTTGCCAGTTGAATCAGAACCCTGATATGATGTTGTTGAGTGGTATTGCAAACTGTTGTGGATGTCTCAAATCCTTTTCTGAGCATTTACAGCTGTTATGCTGTCCAATTTTCCCTAGAAATTCTAATGTCTTTGCATTGTGGTTGTGCTTTCAGATGGCCACTCGTGCTCAAAACCAAGTGGTTCGCCTGACCCGGTGCCTTGATATGCCCGGTCATACTGCTATGTTAGTCCGGGTAATGATCGAGACGGGTTACCGTTGGTATCCCAAATACACTGTCGAAGAGCAATTCCGAGACTTTAATCAAAGCCAATATTTCTGCACCGTCAGGATATTTCCTTCTTATCCTGTATCTACCGAGCCCCTCCACTGTTCCTACGGACTCGGGGTTACTGTTGAGATGGCTGTGCAGGATGCTGCCTATTCCATGATGACCATCATGCGAGTCCGGACTGGCCTGCTTCGGAACACCGACTTCCGTTATATGACAGCTTCACTCCCGAGAGCGCATGGGTATCTCCAGGCTATCTATGCTGACTCCACATGTGAGGACTCACTAACTCACACCACTGCCTAGATGCTCGAGGATAAGGACCGAGAGAATCGGGCCATGAGACTGGAGCTTTTCAATACCCGTGCTGATCATTGGGCCACTTTGACTTGGTTTGCACCTGCTGTGCAAGCTGGATGTATGGATACAAGGGATCTGTATCCTATGAGATCGGCTCTGCCAGACATGGTGGATTGGCGTGATGTGGGAGGCATCACCCCACCCCGTGGTCCCCGCAGGCCACCGTTTGTTGGTCCAAGACCTCATCCTAGCCCCTATGATCTACAAGCTCCTCAGGACCGTCTGTTCCCGGATGATCACGCTGAACTTCCAGGCTATGGAGGTGACTTCTATGAGGACTACTACGGAGCTGTCTGAGTTAGTAGTAGTATCACTAGTATTGTAATAGTTGTATTTCCACTGTCCTACGTGACTTGTGGAATATGACTTAGTGTGTAATCAATTCCGGAGGTGTAGAAAAATAATGTATAGGAGCTTGGAATGCCTCCGATGAGATGTAACGTCTTTCATCATAGTTGTACTGTAGCCTGGGCTTGTACTAAACCATGTATGGTGTGTATGACCCTTGGTATATATATGGCAGTTCTATATTACCATGTTATACGGATGAACATCTCTGCATTCCGTGTTATCCGTTACATTCTACACTTCCTTGCTAAGTTGTGCCATCCTTATCTAAACCGTTGTCTTGTTTTCTCCTAGGATGGTCAACACTCGCAGCAACCCTGCTGCCCCGGAGCAGGGGGAAGCCAGTGCAGTTAGGGATGAAAATTTGCCTCACCCGCCTTCTCTGGCCGAAGTGATGCTGGAGGCGGAAAGAAACAAGAGTGAGACTAACCGCTTGCTGGAGCGGATTGAGCAGAACACTGCACGCCATCAGCGAAATGACTTGGTGTCAATCAATGACTTCATCAAGTTGTACCCACCAAAGTTTAACCATTCCGTCGAGCCCCTCGACGCGGATGACTGGCTTCGCAGCATCACCCACAAGCTACGTTCTGCCAACGTAGCCGAAGCTGATAAGGTTACTTATGCTGCCTATCACCTCGAAGGCCCTGCTAGCCTTTGGTGGGAAAATTTTGAAGCTATGCGCCCGGTCGGCCAAATCACTACTTGGGCTGAATTCAGTGAGGCTTTCCGTGAGCATCACATCCCGGAAGGTCTCATAGATCGCAAGAGGGAAGAGTTCTGCAATTTCACCCAAGGAAGACTGACCGTGGATGCATATAGTCGCGACTTTGGGAATCTGGCACGATATTCTCCTGAAGAGGTATCCACCGACGCTAAGAAGCAGGCAAGGTTCCGCAAGGGACTTAGCCCTGAGCTTTGCCGCGATCTTCGTCTGCATGAGTGCACCTCCTTTCAGAAGTTGGTCAATAAAGCCATCAGTGCTGAGACAGGCCAGTCTGACAATGACGCTTCACGCAAGCACTCTCGTGATTTTGGCTCTTCATCCGGCTCTGGATCTCAGAAGCGCCGGGTGTGGATTCCAAGAACGGCACTGCCACCCAGGTTCATTCCGAGGCCATCCTTTGAGGCGCCTCGCCCCAACCAGCAGTTTGCACCATCCAAGCCCTATGGTGGCCCCGCTGCTAATGCTGCTCCACGCCCCAATGTTGTGACATGTTTCAAGTGTGGAGAGCCGGGTCACTATAGTCGAGAGTGTCCCCAGAACAACAACCCCAGTCAGTCTGGAAAGTCCGTTGGTCGTGGTAAGCCAGCGGGAAAGGCATTCTACGCCAAGCCGGTCACCACTGCACGTGGCCATGTCAACTATGTCTCAGCCGAGGAGGCTCATGAGGATCCTAATGTCGTCCTTGGTACGCTCCTTGTTAATTGCCATCCGACATCTGTCCTTTTTGATACTGGAGCATCTCATTCATTCATATCTGAGAGCTATGCTCGATTGCATAACACAACATTCTGTGACATGCCCATTTCCATGGTAATTCAAACTCCGGGTTCCAAATGGCAAACTTCTAGAGTAAGCCATGGGAACGAAATTCTTGTCGATAGACTTGTCTTTCTTGCATCTTTAATAGCTCTCAAGTCCTCGGACATAAACATCATCTTGGGTATGGACTGGATGTCAGCTCATTACACTAAGATTGATTGTGCCACTAGAACCGTTCAACTTACTCACCCATCGGGCAAGACAGTCAATGTCTTAACTCGAGTGGCCAAGCACCAGCTTTACTCCCTAAATGCCAACCCCCTTCCAGACCTTGAAGATATTCCGGTAGTCCGGGACTTTCCGGATGTCTTTCCAGAAGAACTGCCAGGTGTTCCACCTGACAGGGATGTCGAGTTTGTAATAGACCTTGTTCCAGGAACCGTTCCAATTTCTAGAAGACCCTATAAGATGGCACCCTTAGAACTAGTCGAGCTTAAGAACCAACTCGATGAGTCCTTGAAAAAGGGTTTCATCCGTCCTAGTTCCTCTCCTTGGGCTTGCCCCGTCCTCTTCGTCAAGAAGAAGGATGGAACGGATCGGATGGTTGTAGATTACCGACCGTCAACTTGGTCACCATCAAGAACAAGTATCCGCTTCCCAGGATCAACGATCTGTATGATCAGCTCGCTGGATCCTCAGTCTTTTCCAAGATGGATTTGAGGTGGGGCGACCATCAAATCAAAATCAGAAACGGGGACATTCCCAAAACGGCCTTTGTTACTCGTTATGGCCAATACGAGTACACCGTTATGTCCTTCAGTCTAACCAATGCCCCAGCCACCTTCTCTCGGTTAATGAACTCGGTCTTCATGGAGTATTTGGATAAATTCGTCGTAGTGTACCTCGATGACATACTCATCAACTCCAAGAATGAAGAGGAACATGCCGCACATCTAAGCCTAGTATTGACGAAACTTCGAGAGCATCACCTTTATGCCAAATTCTCCAAGTGTGAATTTTGGTTGCCAGAAGTGACCTATCTAGGCCATGTAATCTCTGGTAAGGGTATTGCTGTCAATCCTGAGCGAGTTCAAGCCGTCCTTGATTGGACTCCACCTGAGACGGTCAAGCAAGTTCGGAGCTTCCTTGGCTTAGCGAGCTATTGCCGCCGCTTCATCGAGAATTTATCCAAGGTTGCTAAACCTCTAACTGAACTCCTCAAGAAAGATAAAAAGTTCGAGTGGACCCCACAGTGTGAGTTCAGCTTTCTCCAAGGACTTTATTATCTATTATGACGCCTCGCGACAAGGACTAGGTTGCATACTCATGCAAGATCGTCAGGTAATTGCCTATGCTTCACGGCAATTACACCCACATGAGGAAATTTATCCCACACATGATCTAGAGCTTGCAGCTGTAGTCCATGCACTTAAAACTTGGCGACATTACCTCCTCGGTAATCGTTGCGAGATCTTCACCGATCACCAAAGTTTGAAATATATCTTCACCCAACCGGATTTGAATCTTAGGCAACAACGTTGGGTCGAGTTGATCTCGGATTACGACTTAGGAATAACTTACACCCCGGGCAAAGCTAATGTCATGGCTGATGCGCTAAGTCGTAAATCTTATTGTAACAACCTGATGTTACAACAAAGTCAACCACTTCTCCATGAGGAATTTCGTAAGCTTAATCTTCACATTGTTCCTCGAGGATTCCTATCCACCCTGGTGGCGAAGCCTAACCTTACGGATCAAATTATAACTGCCCAGAAACGTGATAAGGGCATATCCCGGATTAAGGAAAACATCACTAGCGGAGTTGTTAAATGTTTTTCCATGGATGAGTGAGGTGTTGTCTTCTTCGAGAACCTCTTGGTGGTTCCCAAGAAACAACATTTACGCTAGTTGATTCTTAAGGAAGCTCATGACTCCCCTCTTACCATTCATCCCGGTAGTACCAAGATGTATCAAGACCTACGCCAGAGGTTTTGGTGGACTAGGATGAAGAGAGAAATTGCTCAATACATTGCTAGCTGCGACGTCTGTCGTCGTGTTAAAGCAGAGCATCAACGGCCTGCTAGCACCCTTCAACCTTTGGCTATTCCTGAGTGGAAATGGGATAAAATCAGTATGGATTTCATTACTGGGTTTCCCAGGACCAAGAGAGGGAATAATGCCATCTTCGTCGTGATCAACCGTCTTTCCAAAGTAGCCCATTTCCTACCTGTTCGTGAGAGTATCACCGCTAGCCAGCTAGCTGATTTATACATCTCCCGAATAGTGTCTCTTCATGGTGTCCCATTGGAAATTAACTCAGACCGTGGGAGTCTCTTCACCTCTCGATTTTGGGAAAGTTTCCAAAATGCTATGGGAACTCGTCTCTCTTTTAGCACCACCTTCCATCCTCAATCAAGTGGTCAAGTAGAGCGAGTCAATCAAATTCTGGAAGATATGCTCCGAGCTTCTGTCATCTCATTCGGAATGGGTTGGGAGAAATGCCTTCCATTCGCGGAGTTTGCTTATAACAATAGTTATCAAGCTAGCTTGGGCAAAGCTCCTTTCGAAGTTCTCTATGGACGAAAATGTCGAACGCCTCTTAACTGGTCAGAAACCGGGGAAAGACAACTCTTTGGCCCGGATGTGATCCAGGAAGCAGAAGAGCAGGTTCGCGTTATTCGTGAGAAATTGAAAATGGCCCAATCTTGCCAAAAGAGTCAATATGACCGCAAGCATAAGCCTATGTCTTATGAAGTTGGCGAGAAGGCTTACCTTCGGGTTACACCTTTGAAGGGAACCCATCGATTCGGTATCAAAGGCAAGTTGGCTCCTCGTTACATTGGACCCTTTCACATTCTTGCCAAACGAGGGGAAGTTGCCTACC